>NC_142011.1:125273486-125430986 GCF_049901735.1 Notechis scutatus
ATGGAAGGCTGAGTCAGCTTTGAACCGGTGAGAATCAAACTGCTGGCAGTCAGCAGAATTAACGAGCAATATTGCATTCTAACCACTGCACCATCATGGCTTATTAATAATAACAATTAACAATTATTAATACTATAATCTCAATTTATGGAATGTTTGTTCAAATTGTCGAAATAGCCTTAATTTGTTTATGATTTGGAAACCCTTTGGTCCCAGTTGACTGATTGCATGACACCTGAATTTGTTAATGTTTTCATTTGGAAGTTTTATTGTGGATGTAGTTTACTTTTATTTTGTTTGTATTTGTTGTTGTACATTAATCAGAGATTTTGGGATTGGGGTGAGTTATAAGCACTGTTAAATAAACAAAAAATATAAGGTATTGTAAGATAGTACCCCTCTGAGTGTGCTAAAATAATGACATTCTACCTGTAACCTTACCAAATTTAATATTCAGTAGTCAGTTGAAAGCTGGAAGCCCTTGATTTCTTATGGTTGTATGTGGTTCATGTGTACACTTAATATTTGCACATGGCATACTATTGCTGTTCCTGAATTACTGCTTGTGGCATTGTATGGATTTCAGCTCCAAGCTGGCTGAGGAATTCTGGGACTTAAAGTCCATATATCTTGAAGTTGCTGATGTTGAGAAACTCTGTAGTGTACACAACTATTTGATTAGTTCTCCCTGACCTAGTCCATGTCCTCTAATGCCCTGTACTTCTCCTCCTCTATATTAATGTTAATTCTATTTACAGTTTGTGATTGCAATAATTATTAATGCATTTCTTCATTTCAGTTATAGCTCTATGATAGTTATCAAGGTCACTCGTTAGGAATAGAAAAATCTAATTTCCATAAAAATAGCAAAATCAAATAGAAACGTATTCTAGGGCAGCTTTCTCCAACTGTTTCCCTTCAGATTTATGGAATTGCAACACTTAACCTTTTCTAATTAGTCATACTGGCTTGAGCTTGTCTAGCTCCATTAAGGGTCATTCCAAATAGAATCTGTCCATCTAAGATATGGCTGTAAAGTATGCTTATTGGAAGACACCATCTCTTATAAGGTGTAACAGGAGATTCCAAGATAATTCTCTGCAAGAACTCCTCTCCTGTAGAGTATCTTGCCATCAAATAAAAAATTATATCTTCATATTTAATTTGGGGGGAGGGAGGGGGAGGGACTATGCATCTCCAAGTCATCTTGACTTCTAGCAATGCCTGGACAAGTCCACTCAGCTTTCTTGGCAATATTTTCAGAAGTGTTTTGCTGTTTGCTGAAGTGCTTTACAAGAATGGAGAGAGAGTGATTGACTCCAACTAGTTTCATGCCTAAGGCAAAACATGGTCTCTCAGTTTCTAAACTAGTGCCTTTTAACCCCCATACCAAACTGGCCCTTTTAAAGTTTAAGAAGCTTTTAAAAACATAGGTTCCCCCAAAAAAAAATTCACTTGAGAATTGAAATGGGTATCTGAAGATATGATGAATTTTCTTTTGGGAAAGTTGGCCTGATTCAGTGCTATTGGCTGCTGCTGGGCTGCTACTGTGGTTATGTTTTCTTCATGTTCAATGACAGTTTCCCAGCCATTCTCACAATCCTTCACTTCCTCCTCCATCCAGCAACAAGAAATTGAATCTTGGATATTTTTATTGCTTTATGTACCCCTTTTCTGGCACGCAAACATGTACGTATATTTATATCCCATTTTTGTTCAGGAACTAGAGGCATACTCATAGTGCTCCACCCTTCTATGTTTCTTTACAACATAGGAGGTAGGATGGAATGAAATCACCAATTGAGCTGCTGTTGCTGTAGATGGAGTAGAAACTGGATTCCTCTGGTACCAGTCAAATCCAATAGCCACCATATCTTATTCCTTGGTCATCCTGTTCCCAACTGCTTCCTATTCTGAAAATGTGTGAAGACTGCCCACTCCATTGGATGCCAGAAATCAGGTACACCTATCCTTCCCTAGCCCTCAGGAAATCATGTGATTCTATTTTGAAATTGTCTATGACAGCTTCTTACAACTCAATAGACAATTCATCAAGGATTCTGAAATGTTCTGAAGTGAGAACAGTAGCATACAACATTGAGGAAAAAATAAAATAAAATATCACCAGCATAATTATGCTGTATGGAAAGAGAGCGGGGGCATCATGATTAAGAGACTATACCAAATGTTATCAGGATGTGGAAGGAGATGAAAAAGAAGAAGGATGAAAGAGCTGCACGTCTACAGAATCACAAGGCAAGATATAGAATAAGGAGACAAGAAAAGATGGAGGAAAGAAGGGAAAATCAAGAATATGTGACAAACACTTCAACATGACAGTATCAGTCTTCAACCTCAAGACTTCAACAGAGAAAAGCGAAGCAAAATGCACACCTTGCATAACATAATATTTCTGCTGATGTTGCTGCCATGGCCAAAGTCTTCAGTCACTGCCATGCATTCCTATTCCCTTGAGAAACCACAATTTCTGCTGAATGAAGGGAAACGTCAGGAAAGGCAATTTGCAACATCTAGCTAATGAAGTCCACAATTTATATAACAATCATCACCATGCTGCAAATGAGTTCAGAAGGAGATTAGAAAATACAATTCTCTTCCAAATGACATCTTTTGGTGCCAAAGAAGTCCTTCCAATGAGGGACAGATGGAACCCTTCTGTGATTATTAAAGGGCAAATCTATCATTACATTGGACATTTAATGCCAGACCTCAACTAGAAAGCCAAATGTATTCATTATTTCTTGGATTCTCAAGCCAGTGCAGAATTGAGTAAGGGTATACTCCACAATGATGGAGAAATTACTACAATGAAACCTGGACATTGCATCCCTTTGACTTGCAAAAGAACAAATTTGAGTAATGCAAAAAGCTTACTTTTTTCATTGATACTGACTGGAAATTAGAATGTGAACATGACAGAAGATTTAATGCATAAATTTCAATCAAAGTCACCATCATTGTTCCAAGCAACACTGTAACAGAACTAACATCATGACACATTGTGTTGAAAGAACAAGGAAGTTGTTTGCAAATAATCTAAGAATCTCATTGCTCCTATGATGGCTTTCAACACATATTTTTCTTTCCCCTTGGAGATGATGGCTAGCATTATCAGCTCCAAATGATGAACATCAAGAGACGTTACCATGCATATCAAATAATGAATTGTGAGAAGTCTATTCCAACAATACATGGTTAATATGGCTGTAAAATTGGAGTTGATAGGCTGAGCTGCATTCCAAATGAATCAAACAATGTTGAACTCAACATTATAAAGAGGTTTGACTGTACATTGAATGATGATATCCAGAGGCATTCACTGAACGTACAAGGAGTGGCAATATTTAATATCCTATTTATAGGAGACAGTCTTCAGAAATAGCAGGATTTGAAAGACATCAGGATTTGAAAGATAGTATGTCAGAGTCAAACTATCACTTCTCAGTGGGTAGTTCCCTGTAATGTACAATTGGAGACATTCAATTGTCATCTCAATATACCCTGTTTCTCCAACAATATGGCCTCCCCCAATAGGAAGTCCCAGCATATTTTATAGGCATGAAATAAAATTAAGCCACTCCCCCCCAAATTAAGCTCTATATTAAAACATGCGAAATGGGGGGAATGGTGCGGGGGCTTGCCATTAGGAAGTACTTTTGTTGCACACCTGGATATGGTGCTGCCTGCGTTGACCCCAATACGAAGTGCTCCACCAACGCCGAGGTCAACATCCAAGCCATTGCCGCCCGCCCGCCTGAAGATGCAAGGGGGGGGGGGGAAATTAAGTCACTCCCGAAAAGACAGCCTAGCCATTTTTGGGCGGCTCAAAAAACAAAAAAAGTCCCGGCCTTATTATATGAGAAACACGGTAGAAACATGCTGAGCTAGCAAATCCATCAACTATATCATGAAGAGGACTGATTTTGCATTGAACAGAGAAGACAAAAATCATATGGAACAACCAACAGCAGCAATCCATCCCAAGTCATTCTGTTTCTCTGTTTAGATAAAGAAATATCTCTGAAATGATGGCCCAGTGGGTCACAGGTTGTCACAGTGCTGCTGAGGATCCCTGCTCCTGCCTGCTCAGCAGTTTGGAGATGGATCAAAATGTTTTACTCCTCATGCTTTTCCCTAAAGACAGACTTTGTAACTGATAAAGGTGCCGGACTTGAGATAGGGAAACCAAGGTTCTGCTCCTCTTCAGCTACCAAAGCTCATTGAGTAAATTGGGGTTAGACACTCTGTTTGTCTTTGTCCAACCATGCTCACAGGGATATTGTTTTAGGGATGAATAGAAAAGAGTGCTGTGTATAATGCCTTGATTTCATGAATGAAAGATATATATAAATAGTCACATACTGTACATTCTTCTCATAAGTCATTTTTCCATCTCTCATCGATCCATGTAAAACTATGGACCAACTTTGGCCTATTGCCACTCCACTCCACTTCTCCTTTTTAGGATAGCAGTAAGTGACTTGACAGTGATTTTTCCTAGTATTATCTTTAATAAAATACTATTTGACTTAAACCCAAAAGCCTTGGCTCTCTTCTTCCCAAAACACCAGCAATGTTTCTCTATTCATTCCAAAAACTCCACTTTAGAGGCTGGCAAATTTCCCAGCTGCAGTGAGATGTAAAAGATAGTTGGACAGAGCAGCTGCCTTCTTAACACTAAAGCAGACTTAATTTGAGAGTCCAGGAGCAGTTGCAGTTTTGGAAAACTAAAGTTAGATTGTCTGTGGTTTAAAAAAAAAATGTTCTGGGGAAGCAAAGAGAGTGAAAACATTGGGATAGTTTCCCAGTGGATAGCGGATGTGGGAGTGATTAATGCTGAAAGGAAGATCCCAGATATACTCTGAGCCTTCAGAACTGGCTGTCAATATTACTTATTTACTTTTGCATGTCAATCTTGCCTTTTCTCTAAAAAAATCTAAGTGGAATACATGAGGGAGGGGGAAAGCTACCCTAATTTTATTCCCATGAAAACTATTTTGTGTGATAGGTTTGACAAGGAAAGACAAAAAGACAGAGAGAAAGAGATAGACAGACAGACATAGAGATTATCTCTATCTCTATGTCTGTCTGTCTATCTCTTTCTCTCTGAGATAGAGATAGAGAAAGAGATAGATAGAGAAAGAGACAAAGACAAAGACAAAGACAGAGAGATCTATAGACACAGAGAGACTGAGGGACCCAAGGAGCTCTGTGGTTGAGCAAAATTTGCACTTAGTCTATTTAGTCTAAGCAATATCTTAATGACTATGGATAGCAATTTCCTGGATGCATTAAAGGGGCATTGATTTTATCATATACAAGGAGTATTCCAAAGCATAATAAACAGGGAATCCTTGTTTGTTTCAACAGAATGGAAGAATTTGTTCATCTATCATGCATGTCCACTTGTTAGCTTAGCCAAAGTCACAAAGTCATATTAGGGAAACAATTAGCATTATAGCAAAAGCAGTAGCATTTAGACTTATATACCGCTTGACAATGTTTTATAGCCCTCTCTAAGTGATTTACAGAGTCAGCATATTGCCCCCAACAATCTGGGCCCTCATTTTACTGACCTAGGGAGGATGGAAGGTAGAGTCAATCTTGAGTAATCTAACCACTGTGCCTCTAGGGCTCATTATGCCAGCTTTCTCAAGTGCACAATGGACTATAGACAACCTGTGATTTTCAACCTTTCTCCATGTCTCAGAACCTTTCATAACCAACCCAACAAAATATAGTGGCAAACTTCTGATCAATCACTGTATTGATTGGAGAAAAACACACTAACATTTCCCACTAATAGCTGGTTTTTGTGTACCCAACAATTTTTTAATAACCCCTCCACTGGAAAAAAATTTAGAAAACTCAGCCCTGTCCTCTTTAGTGTTTAAGATGACTGCAATTCTCAGTAATTTTTTAAAAAATATTGTGGCCTATCTTGGTGAGCAAGATATTGATTTTGATGACAACGGTTAGATCAAATCCACATTTTTATGGGTGTATCTAAAAACATCAGATTTATAAAAGATTGTATACATATTCCAGGTCATTCACAAATTAAACATTCATCCTTTTTGAAAGGATCCCTTTGCAATGAAATGCAAATGCAATGGCAGTAGTGATGTTTAGGCTGACACCGCAAATGAAGTTATACAGTGTAACAACTGAACATCATAATGCCACCATATCCTCACCAGAAATTAATTGACACCAGGGCAGCATTTCATTGATTTTCCCTTCCCCCACTTCTCCTTGTTATATTGTAGGGAGAATAAATAAAGTAGGGGATATGAAGCAGCCACAATTCATCATTATGTGCCTCCATCAACTGTAGAGGTAATATGATTTACTTCATTAGTGCACACTGTGTCACCTTGTAACTTTGGCACTTCCAAAAGCTGCAAGGAGCTTTTACATCTGTCAAGCATAAAGCAAGACAGCCATTTCCCTTTTCAAAGGGAAAGCAATTTCAGAGAAGTGTTTTACCCAAACCCTTGGAGAATGAAGGAGCCCTTTGAAGGTTTGCCCAGTTTAAAAGGAAGTTGTGGGGCATATCTACCATTTACTGCATATAGGGAACCTTCTTTTCCCTGGGATGGTGTGCTATTTCTCATCATTCACAGTTCCTGTCATAAGTTGCAAGTGAAGGCTATGCCCTAATTTATGTGTAAGTGTATTAACTGCTTAGGGGATAGGTCTCTGCAACTTAAATTTATAATACTGAAAAAACTGCACCACAGAAGTAACATGACTGTCACTTTGCAATGGGGGCAGTACTTTGCCTCCCTATTATCTCTTACTTTCTTTCTCACTTGCAAAAGCAAGAACAGGCTTCCTCAGGCTGCAGATGCTATGCAGAGGCAGAAACCTCTTCTAGCTTTCGCAAGAGACAGCATTCTAAGAGGTAGAGCTTTATGTTTGAACCTTCTTTTAACATCCACTGGCAATTTCACAAGGTGAAGCTTGTTCTAGCTTGTGGCCAATGGTAAGTAACTCTAAAAGGAGGAATCTGCAGAGCCTCTTCCTGGCATTTTCCAACACCTGGAAAGACCAGAAGATTCTGCTCATTTGCAATGGTTGTAGAACGCTAATTCAGGCCTGTAAAGTGAAGCGTTGTAGCCAGAGGTGGGATTCAAATAGTTTAACAACTTGTTCTCTGCCCTAATGATTTCTTCCAACAACCAGTTCACCAAACTGCGCAGCAAGTTAACAACCGATTCTCCCGAACTGGTGCGAACTGGCTGAATCCCATCATAGGTTGTAGCCTCTTCCCTTTGTTCTTAAGAAAAAAACTCAAAACTTCATCAGAGAAGCAGCCTCTCAATGAAGTGCATTGAAGAAATGCATATTCCTGATAGTGAGTCCCTTGATGATCTAGGTACGTCATGGATTGAGACTAAAGCATGTGATGGGTTTCCTGTCTGTTCTTGAATCTTGTCAAATGTCCAATCTGGAAAATCCCCCAGATGATTCAAGAAAATAATATCATGGGTAGGAGGAAATATGCTTGGAGTAAACTACCCTCACCCATTCTCCATTCTTCCTATTACTTCACCCTTTTCGCCATCAAAAGAGCATTTGGAGCTGCTAATGAAAACACCAATTATCTTTTGAGAAATGTATTTGGCATCATTTGCAAGACCATACAAAAAGCCTATTCGAAGCTTGTGTACAAAATCTTGATTAGAACATGTTTTTGGTATCGTTTTAAACTAGCTCAATAAGAGGTTTGTGTGTGTGTGTGTGTGTGTGTGTGTGTGTGTGTGTGTGTGTGTGAATTAACCCCAGAGATATACTATAAAGGGCAGCAAGGAAGAAGGAAAGCCTACAGATGAAGAATGTAGAGAGGATATTATGCTAAAGAAGAATAGGTGATTATCAGATTTTTGCAGCTGAGACCTGGTAGTATTCATGTGTTGGTTTAACCATTCAGTCGTGGCCAACTCTTGGCAACTTTATAGGCAATTGCTCTCCAAGCCAGCCATATGGTTGATTCAGCAACCATATGCAGGTCCCAAGTCTGGATAAATAGGGAAGGTTAAAGAAAGCAGTGGTGAACTGCCCTTTAAAAAAAATTCACCAGAACATTTTATGACAATGATTCAACAGCATTAATGTAATTAATTTTCATAATTAATTATGAAATAGCACAAATAAATAAGGGAAAAGCAACACCCAGCCCTAAATTCATAGCCAAACATGCACGTGTCTTAGCTTTTTAAATAATATGGAGCAACATAAAATGAATTAGCAGAAGATTTAGAAATCACAAGTAAAACAGATTTTACATCTAATAAGACTGAGTCTTCCTTGTCTGTTTCAGATTTAGTATGTCATTTAAGATGAGCTATGCAACAAATTGTCAGAATAATGGATTTGTAATTTTTAAAAAAATCCTAAACCCATATATCTTATTAGAATTTAACCTAATATTGATCTCAGCTTCAGTGTTCTTCCAATTTGCAGAGGGAGCATGAGAAATAAAATTACACAGAAGCTTAATTTATAAGTAACACATATTGAGTGAAATGGAAAGCAGGTTCAAAATCTGGTATTGAATCTGTAGTTCTTCTGTGTTCCTTGAAAGTAAAGAATATAATATATATTCAAAGTGTAATAGAAAACTAAGCCTAGTACATATTAGGGACAAAATTCAAAACCTCATGTTATTTCAGTTTCATCAGCTGTAGCAATAAAAACTGACATTACAATCATGATGCAAATATTCTGTTGTTTATTATCTGAATATTTTCCTTTGGTTTTATGACTCCTATGATTTATTTTGATAGTTATAATTTTCCATGTAAGGATCATGATTGATAGATTGAGGGCATTGCTTTTTTTTTTTTCAGCACGCAAATCTTAATCCTCAGAGGGGATCTGCACATTATTGTTACTGATCTTCTATTTTGTATCTTTAAACTAATTTGATACTGAGACATTTAACAGTGTCATTTTCTCATATCATTATTGCTGTTTTAGAAGGAAAACATTAATAAAGTGACACTATTTATTCCACAATCTGGAACAGTCCCTGTCGTGCCCCTGGTGGAGACTGACTGAGCAGTCAGAGGAGGACCCAGGCTCTTATCCATCCTAGGGCATCCAGGGAGGAAAGGATCAGGGTAAAACATGGTCTACTCAGGAGGAGAGGATCAGGGTAAAATGTGGTCTACTCAGGAGGAGAGGATCAGGGTAAAACGTGGTGTACTCGGGAGGAGAGGGCCATGATCCTCTTCATGGGTTGCAGGTGTGAGATCTGCATAAGAGTTTGGACCTGCGTGCTAACAGATGCTGGAGACAATTTAATGTTTTATTCCTAAAGAAGGTGTATCTTGGTTGGCGTTCTTCCAACGGACTGTACCTGGTTATCTTCCTGAAGTCAGCAATTATCTATCCTGGTCTGTCGTGGAACTTTATTCAGTACTGTTTGTTTTTGGTTTTTTGCTTCGTTATCGGCTCTTTGAATTTGAACTGTGTTTCTTTTCTTTGAAATGTTATTTTGAAAATAGTTTACTCCTCCACTGTGAACAATTAAACAGTGAGGCCAAGTTGAAGGCATTAAAGGACTTTTATTTACGTTTTGGTTTTTGTTATATTTCTGAGATATTCTGGGTCATCACAATCCCTTCTATGGCTCTAAAGAAGCTGGTATGCCTCCCCTCCAAGCTATGATTTCTCAAAATGAGGGCTAATAACACCATCTCCACATTTATCATCTCTTATTCAATTTGATTGATCTAAATGGTGCCTTTTTGCCTTCCTTTTTCTGCCATGCCTTTCTGGCTTCATATTTAAGATTTCTATTCTATCTATCTGAGATACTATTAGAAGTGTTTAAATGCTGAAGTTTTTCTTTAAAAAAAAAAATTCCATATTTATAAAGATAACTACAGTCTCAGCCATCTCTGTATCTTGCTGCAGTAATATTGACACATTCACTCAGTGGCCTTATGAATGATTCAGAGTTTCTGAAGAGTTCTGCAATCAGAAGATGATAGGATTCTCTTTGAAGAGGCAAAAAAAATTGACGGGGTTACCTTGAAAAGCATTTCACATCACCTCACAAACTGATTATTGCCTCTTTTCTTCCTTCATGTAAATTCCACCATCATTTCAGAAAGTGCCCATGTAGAAGCCTGTTCCAAGTGTTGCAAAGTGTGGCAGGCAGTGACAGAAGATATCTGGGAGGGACAATGATGTTTCCTTGGAGAAAATAAAGGACAAACCCAGGGGTGGGATCTGACAGGGTTAACTACCAGTTCGGTGATTTACGAGGTTCGGTGATTTACGATGTGCTTCCCTGCATGCTGCTCCGTGTGCCTGTAAATCGTCATCAGCATGCTGCGTGCAGAGAAGCAGCCTTTCAAAAAGCCCCCTTTTCCTGCTTTTTTAACTGCAGCTGTGCCTCACATGGCAGCTGAAGTTGAAAAAATCAGGAAATAAAGGTCAGGTAAGAGCCTGGGCGGGCAGGTGGGCAAAAACATCAGCAGACATAGAATAGGTTCTATGTCTGGTGCTCTTCAGAGCTACCGGTTCTACAGAGGTGGACAGAACCAGTAGAAACCCACCCCTGGACAAACCTGAAAAATGGGCAAATCTTTTTTTAAAAAAATTACTGTTTTTTAAGACAAACAAAACATAAAAACATCAAACCATCTTCCATATATATACATACAGTGTGTCGGTTGGTTTACAAATTGTTTTGTGCTTCCATTTCGTAGTCTTCAATTACTATTACATTGTATATATTCTCATATTTTCAATCAAATATTAAATACATTAATATCATTGTTAATCAATCATTTGACTATACTGTTATTCATTCATATTTTACGAAGTAATCCATATTTTACTTAATTTGTTTTATGACAGTTCATATTATCATCTCAAATCCATCCTACAATCATTTTGTAGATATAATAAGAAAAAAATACATCTTTATATATTTATTATTTTCTAAAGATCTACATATTTCATTACCATGTTTTATTGTCTAACTATTGATAGAATAGATCCCAAATTTTATAAAATTGTTTATCATCTTGTTCTCTGATTTCAAATGTCAATCTACTCATTTCAGCACATTCCAATATTTTCTTAATAATTTCTCCTGTGATGGTATTTTCTCATTTTTCCAGTTTTTGGCAAATACAATCCTAGCCGCTGTTAATACATTTACAATCAGATATTTCAATTCTTTACTATATGTTTCAGGTAAAATTCCCAATAAAAATATCTCTGGTTTCAAGTCTATACGCTTTTTTGTCATTTTTTCCAACCACGTGTGGATTTTAGTCCATTATTTTTTGGCATCCGCACAAGCCCACCGCATATGGTAATATGAGCCAGGTATCTGATGACATTTCCAAACTTTTCAGATTTGTTTTTGAACATTCTTGCTATTCTTGTTGGGGGAAAATGCCACCTGTAAAACATCTTATACAAATTTTCTTTATATGCTGTTGACATTGTCATTTTATAATTTTGAGACCACAATTTTTGCCATTTCTCTAGGTCAATCCCATATCCAAAATTCTTCCCCCGAGCAATCATAGTTTCTTTAACTTGTTCTTCTTCTAGTTTAATTTCTAATAAATATCCATATAATTTTTTAATCACCTTTTCATCAGTACCTGTCAAAATCTTATCTAAATCAGTTTATCATAGAAACCTTCTGTTTTAGAATCTTTGTTATACCTTGAATGTATTTGCGCATATGAAAACCAATTCATCTTTATACCTTGTTCCTCTAATTTTTGCATAGATTTAAGTTCACCCTTTTCATTCAATATTTCACCATATCTAATTGTTTGTTCCTTTTTATATATTATAGGATAAGAAAATGCTTCAATAGTCGATAGCCAGACTGGAATTTTCAAATAACATTGCCTTTTAGTCTTCTCCCAGTTTAACCACAAAGACTCCCGTATATAATGTCTTCTAAAATACCCCTGTGTTTTTGGTTCCTTTATACCATAAAAAAGCATGCCACCCCAGCAACAGATCATGTCCTTCTAATGTAATCTAGTATTTCTTAATGTTATCCATTTCTTGACCCACATCAAATTTGTAGCTTGGTAATACAACTCCCAATTAGGCAAACCAAATCCTCCTCTTATTCTGGCATCTTGCAAAAGTTTTAACTTTATTCTCGCTTTCTTACCTTGCCATATATATTTCAACACAATTTTATTTAAATCTTCAAAATAATCTTTTGCAAGCCTAACTGGAATTGTTTGGAACAAATATAAAATTCTGGGTAATATATTCATCTTGATTGTTGATATTCCCCCTATTAATGACAGTTGTAAATTTTCCCATTTCGCCAAATCTAGCGCTATCTGCTGCTTAAGTTTAATATAGTTATTCTCTTTTAGTGTACTACATCTTGCTGTCAAATGTATATCTAAGTACTTGATCTCATTCATGACCTAGATTTTCAATACATCCGCCAGTTCTTCCTTTTGTCTTGATAGCATATTCTTTGTCAAAATCTTTGTTTTGTCTTTATTTATTTTCAAACCAGCCACCTTTCTATATACCTCTATCTTTTCTATCGATTTTGATGCTGTTTCTAGTGGGTCTTCTAAAATGAAAACCAGATCATCTGTGAATTCTTGCAACTTAAATTCTTCCTTTTTAATTTTCATCCCTTTTATATCTTTTTCTTCTCTAGTATTTCTGTTTAACACTTCCAAGGTTAACACAAACAACAAAGGTGATAGTGGGCATCCTTGTCTTGTTCCTTTTCTTATATCAATAGAGTCTGTCAGTTCTCCCTCTATCATTACCTTTGCTGTTTGGTTATGATATATAGCTTCTGTTCCAGCTGTAATAACATGAATCGCCAATTCACATTATCAAATGCCTTCTGTGCATCTAAAAATATCAAAGCCATTTGTTTTTCAGGGTGTGCCTCGTAGTATTCCAAAGTATTCAAGATTACTGTCATATTGTCTTTAATTTGTCTCTTTGGCAGAAATCCATTTTGAGCAGGGTGAATAAAATTGTTTAGGTATTTTTTAAGTCTTTCTGCCAGTATTGAAGCAAAAATTTTATAATCAGCATTTTGTAAGGAAATAGTTCTATAGTTCTTGATTTGTAATGGATCGGCCTCCTCTTTTGGGACAAGTGTAATACAAGCTTCTGACCATGATTTGGGTATCTTCTTCTTTAACATAACTTCATTCATAACTTCTAGCAATGGAAGGTTCAATGATTCTTGTGTTTTATAAAATTCTGCCGGAAGTCCATCTGGGCCTGGTGACTTTCCATTGTTTTGCTTCTTAAGTGCTTCAGTTAAAAATGGGCAAATCTGAAAGAGATTCATAAGGATAAAAACTTGTTTGTTGATAACTTTGCTTTACAATGGAAAACCAAACCCTAACCCTAACCCAACCCAAACAATTAAATAAATCTAAAGGACAGAATAAATCCTTTATTCTGAAATAAAGGAAGTATGGTCACCATATCATAAGGCAGAGGAAAGACATGGAGACTTCTTGAGGGATGCTAATCACAAAATGTTTCTTGGTTGAGAGGAGAATTTGCTCAAATGTTTGCTAAAGTGAAGTGAGTCCTTCTCGTTCCTAGATTTACCCAACTGCAGGATACAGATTGCAATACTGGAAATAACATACAACATGCAATTGAAATTTAATGTGATGAAAGATAGCTCAGGTTTAGTAGGTCACTTCCCTTTTCAAAAGGCTCAAACATTTTTTTCCTTAAGGGAAAGGAAATTAAGTATAAAAACATATGTCAAATATTGCACTTATGACTTTGGATCAACCATTGTCACTATTTGTAGTAGATACAGTTTAAATTTTGGACACATATGAGTCACTTGTTGCCTTAAATAAACAGGCAGAAATGGAACTGAGATCCTGCAGCCACAGCATGGAGGAAGGAGTTCTTACTTGCTAGCAACTGAACAAGGAGCCAAATGACAGCAAGCACAGTGCAAGATAAAGACACCTGCATTACTGTATTTTACCATACTTTAGTGGCACTTTAAAAGGTTGGACCAATTGCTTTGGGTTAACCATGCGAGATGTGAGGTGGTCATCCATATTTTCCACTTTGTGTTTTTCAAATGAAGGCAAACAAAAGATTTTTGTTTTCTGATTTTTGGAGAAGGGTAGTAAAGAGAAAACCAAGGTTGGGGATATTACAAAAAATATTTGAAGGCATCTGAGAGATGCAAGGTAGAAAAGGAATCACTCATTCCTGGTTCCAACACTGGGAAAATTTTATTGGATGACAATTTGTATTTTTATCCAACAAGAAGGAAGCATTTCTCTTCCATTTTTGTCAGATATATCTATATATCTATATATCTATATATCTATATATCTATATATCTATATATCTATATATCTATATCTATATCTATATCTATATCTATATCTATATCTATATCTATATCTATATCTATCTATCTATCTATCTATCTATCGATATAGAGATATAGATATAGATATAGATATAGATATAGATATGTATGTATATATATGTATATATATGTATATATATGTATATATATATATATATATATATATATATATATATATATATATATATATATATATATATATATATGGTATTCAGCTTTGTTCGGTATTTTCCCACGTCAAACAAAGCTGAACAAAGCTGAATACCATTCATGTAAGTACCACGAAAACTTAAGAAACACACACACATATATATATATATATATATATATATATATATATATATATATATATATATATACACACACACACTGTCATTACTTGGATGATAACAGACGTCATAAGTGTTGTTTCAGAACTTCCAAAAGGCTATTATATTCCTTCCTTTTTTACAAAATGGTTAACAAAAGTCGTAAGAATAAAAACAAAGAAACAGAAATACCTAAGGCAAATATCTACAGTTCAGAAAGGGGTTAAAGAGGAAATGTGAACTAAAGGGGTTAAAGAGGAAATGTGAACTAAAATAGCAAGCAGCAAACATGAACTACATATTGCAGTATTTCCAAATATAATCAAATTTCTTGTCTTTACTCACAACAGGAGGGTTATATTTCAGAGCTGTCAGAAAAACTAACAATCACAGATAGTGCAGGGAGAGATTTTCAACTTTTCACAGAATTGCCTAGTTCTGAAGGGAGATGATTAATGATGCCACGAACAGATTAACTATTGGAACTGAAAAGGGGAAAGGTTGGGGCAGAGAAACAGAATGAAAGAAACTATTAGGAAATGAACTGCCATGAATATTCCAAAAGAACCAGGCTCCATTCCTACTGAAAAGCTGGTCATTTATGGCCTCATTTACATGCTTTTTATTTCAATCCTTATATCATTCACTTTTATTTTCTGACTGGATTTGTTCCAAAAGAACAATGGAGACTTGCAGAATAGCCAGTGATGAATTCAAATAATTTAACGATCGATTTTCTACCCCAATGACCATTTTAAATACATAAAAATGATATACTGAAAGGGTCAGGGTTAAGGCCTGAGTATTAGACCTGCAAGGTGGCCTGAATGTCAGGGGAGAGCGGAGGCAAGCAGAGGCTGCCTCTTTTCTATCCCTGCTCTGAATCAGGAAATTGAGCAAGTGGATGGGGGTGGGGGCTGGTCAGAGTCTCAACCATCAGCTTCTCTCTCTCACCCACTGTTCTGACCCAAACCTGGTTCCAAGAGAGCAAACACAAGACAAAAGCAGCAGTATAGCCTTCACAGATAAAAGGCTGCTTTCAACTAATTAGCTCTGACAAGAAAGAGCCTTGCCAAGTTTTTTCAAGTCTGCCAAAAAACAAATAGTTTACAAGAGTCTTCAAATACCAACTGTAATGTCCCCGAGGCTGAGTTCAAAACTTCTTTGCCTTCTGCAAACGTTAATTTCACAGCTGGCTTTTATCTTCTTGAAGGAGGGGCTATTACCTTGCAGCCTTATTCCCAAGTCGCCTGTGCTGTTGTAACTGTTCTTTCCTCCGAGCAATCCTGCGCGCAGGTGCACTTGGCACAGGCTCCTCAGGAATCTCCTCATCACTGCTGCCAGTTCCCCACAATCTCTGAAGGCAGCAGTCCACTCCCTAATGGTCCTGCCCCTCATCTGAGTCCTCAGCCGCCTGCACCTGCTGCCAGCTAACCACAACACTCTCACACCAAAGCACTCTGGAGATGGCCTGCCCTGCGGACTTTTCTGGCTTTCTCTTCCTCTGCAGAAGAGCGGGAAAGCAAGCTGGGCATCCCGAGATGTCCCATTCTAGGAGGCGACTCAGGTTTCACTTGATGGGGGAGGAAGGCTTCGGAAATTGCCTTTTAATTTACATTCATCATCAGTATTGTAATGCGTTCCTTTATTTTTCAAACAAATGATTTGCATTTACCATGATTAGCCTCCTTGAATGCCAATGGGAAGGTGCAGTATGAATTCTGCACATGAGCCATGGAAATACAGATACTTGCACCTTCAAAGATCACAACGCTTCCTCACTTGGGGCTGTGGTGGGCTGTAGGTCCCATCATCTTCAGGAAGCCTGGGTGATGGAAACCTTAGGCCAGGCTGCTTGCAGCTGAAGCAATCCAGCTTGCCTAGGGTCAGGTTGGCTGTCATGGGAGACATGGCCTATTCCCATCCTCCAACTCTGCTGCACATGCAGAATGAGCCAGATTGCTTCAGCTGGGTGAACCAGATTGCTTCAGCTGTGAGGAGCCTGGCCTAAGATTTCCATTGCCCAGGCTTCCTGAAGGTGATGGGAACTGCAGCTCCTGCCATTCTGAGAATGTTTCATTGATCCTTTACAAACAGCATTGCCTGCAATTCTTGTTACAAGGGGAGGCTGTGCATTGCTTCTAAACATGCACTTGCTATGATCTTCCAGGGCTTGATTCTGCAAAGGCAATTTGCTCTGAACCAGAAGTGGGGAAGAAGTTTCTGTCTGGAGAGGTCCTGCCCAGCAGTCAAAACTTTAAGCAGAAAGATGATTGCAAGAGCATCTGTGGATCCCTGCAGCTCCTGGAAGCTTTGTTTTTGGCATAGCTCGGCTGGTCTGGTGGGTGGGATTGCCTTGAGCCTTATTTGCAGCTGCAGCAGTGATAGGTCAGTGGCCATGCCACAAATGGGGATTGACCATCCCCCCAACCTCCCACTGTCAAAGTGTATCCTGGGCACTATGCTACAATGGAGAACCAGGAAATGGAGTGTCCAGCGTGAGGGAAGGAAAAGGCCGCTTTCCCTCTTTCTTCTCCCTACTCCTTCCCTTGCACTGGCCACTCTGTTTCCTGTTTCTGCATTGCAGTACAGTGCTGTGCCACGGAGCTTGTCCCACCTACCACTGTCCAGATGCCCTCGCTTCCCCCAAGCATATCTTTGCTAACCTGATTTCCAGCTCCAAAGCGTTTCTCAACATTGTTTGCAGGGAAACAAAAGTTTGTGGGACTAAAAAAAAAAAAACAGTTCAATCAATCAATTCCAACTTTGCGAGGTTTTTTTTCAGGTTAGCAAAGAAATGCTTGGGGAAAGTGGGAGCATTCAGGCACTAGGCACTGAAATGGGTCTGTCTTTCCAGCAGCTGCCCAGGACCACCAGAGGGAAGGCCAGTATCTACTGGTACTTAACCGCAGTACCATTTCAGCTCTGGCTGGGAAGGGGTAGACAGCATGGGTGCTGCAGGCAAAACGCTCACTCACTTTAGCATCCTCCCTGAATCTCTGATGCTCCACTGGCTCTTTGGCCCCGGACTGCCATCTTATGTGCAGCCCCACCCCACCCCTGCGGCCTGCTGTAATGTAAGATATTCCCCCAAAATAAGACCTAATGGATCTTTTCAAAAGACCTGGTCTTATTTTCAGAGAAACATGGTAGTTTTTACCAGAGTGACATGATCGAAATCGCCACATCTCTGTTTGGTTTCCATTGCTTCTCTCTTGGACTTTTGGGGAAGGTTTTTTTCCCCCACCTGGAAGGAAGTTGAATAAAAACCAGACGTGTTCCAGAAAACACAGATTTAGCATAACCTGAACTAAACACTGAACTAAAAATAAATAAATCAATATCGGCTCTGTTGAACCGGTGCGAATTGGCTGAATCCCAACACTATACATAGCTATATATATATATAAAAGTTCATTTCAGACATCTAACTACAAAGATGCAGTTAGCTGCATAGTTTTCTTGTTTTTCCCCCCCAATTGATCCAGAAATCATATGCAGATCAGCCCAATCTGTTAACTAAGATCCAAAGTCTAAATCAAATAAAATTGATTTTCCTAGCCTGTTTGAATTGTTGAATCAAATTGGATTGGCTTTCTCAGCTGAAATTGGATTTTGCCTGTTTGCTCAGGCTTATTGTTGTACTATAAATTAGGCACTGGATGGGCTAATCTTCGTTTTCCCAGGCCCTATTTCTGCAGAACAGAGATTTTGCATAAAGACTGTCACAGATTCAATCCCAAGCATCTCAGGTAAGGCTACGGAAAAATCCTTTCTGTAAAATTTCAAAAAGTGCATCAGCTAGGTGGACAAATGATTCAATATGTCAGATCCTTTTCTTTTTCCAGCCTCCCAACAGCAGGTGATCGGGACAAGAAATATTCACTTTCAGAATGATGAAAGGAAAGGCTTCTCTTCCTTCAGAGAGAGAAAGTGTTTCTTAATACTGAGCTGCTTATCTTCAATCAGCTCCTCACTGTTCAGATAAGCAGCTCAGTGCTCGGAAAATTCCCTTCTTTGAGTGTTGAGGGATTCCTTTTTCCCTGTAGAAGATGGGGATTGATCAACCCTGTCTCATTTTACAGAAAAAAAGATTGTCTCATCTCAGAACAATCACTTTCTACCTTTCACTGTAGTATCAACTAAGTCTCATGGAGTTGTAGCCTCTGAGGAATATAGTGCTTCTGCTTCCTCTTCTCCTGAACTGGTCTGTGTATTTCAAGATGATTTTTTTAAATTAAATTTATACAGCCAACCAATCCACCAGAAATGATTTTGGGCAGCCTACAACAATCAAGTTATTTTAAAGCTGGTTAAGATACAGGAAAGGTCCAACCAAAATATTAAAGGGCTAGAGGAGATTCTTTGTGAGCAAAGGCTACAATGTTAGTATCTGTTTAGCCTATGCAGAGGGGAGAAAGAGTTGTGAGAGATGTATATGCAATTGTGCATGGTATTTGAGTGGCTTTGGAAGTACCTTTATCACTTCCCCTCCTATAATAGTAGATCCAAGGACCATTCATAATTTAAGATTTAGAATAGATTACAGATAATACTACTTCAAATGTTCTGCATTTAAACTATGGAGTTCGTTGCCAAAAATCTTGATAATAAACATGCTTTTTAAAAAGAGGGTAGATAAATTCAGCTATCAATAGCTACTGATCATGTATTAGAGGTATTGTGCCTTTGAATACCAGTTGATGGAGAGCATTTGTGGCAAGGTGTATTTTCACATGCATTTTCCAGAGGGACTCCCATGTCCACTACTGAGCTACTGTTGCCTTTGGTCTGTTACATCACCGGTGTTTTTCAGCTCATAAAATCCCAAAGGTAGAAAATTTTGTGACAATAAGAATCCTATATGAACTCTCCTTCCATGATTACATTTCTTGGGAAGAGAAAATAACTATTAAGCTAAAGCTAATTTAAATTGGAATCCATGTCAGGCAAACTTACATTTTATGTTCCTCAGAGATGACCTTACCTTTTGTTAATTGCTTCTCTTTCTGTAGTCATTCAATGGGTCTTTTCTAGAACACAATTTTTGATTCATTAAGCTATTTCCTCATAAGCTACATGCTCACCTACTTGTTTAAAAGGCTTACTTGAGCTTAAAAAACAGTTCTTAAATTGTTAGCTGTATGAAGTAGCTTTGAGACTTGGATATTTTATTTATGCAATTTTATTTTTCACATTCCAAATAATACTTTGGCTTTGGGTTACCATGTTCTCTTCCTTATGCTATTGCATTTGGTTGCTTCACAGGCTGGATCCCCAAAAGGCCAGAAGCAAGGCTGTGTCTTTGAAGTAACAAAGCCATGCTATTATTTCAGCTTGCCAAAATCCAGGCCACTATAAATATGAAAGAAAGAAAGAAAGGCTGCCTGCACATGGTACGTGCTACTGTTTGCTGACATTTTGTCAAGTAGGTAGTTAATGTTATCTTGACTCAACCAGATGAAATCTACAAATACGGCAGGAAGACTACACTGTAAATAGAGGAAGTGACAATAGGCTAGCAAAATCTAATTATCATGATGGCAAGTGTAGCCTATGGAGGGAAAAGGATAGGTGTCAAAATCGTTAATGCTGAAAGGTTTCCTTACAATTTCAAAAGCTTCAGTTATGTCCCCTTTGTCTGGGCTGTCAACAGGAGATAAATGCTGGCATCCATTCTAATCAGCAGCCTGGGTTCCTTAATGTGATGCCATATTTGGCAAAGAGAGCATTCTTTCTTCTGACTGGAATATTGAAAAAGAAGGCTAGGAGAAAAGCACAGGAGTGATAGTTCCAAAGTGTATTTAAAACTGAACCTAGATTTTACTAAGTCATTTAGTTCACTTAGGTTACTAGGTCATTTAATTTAGAAAAGTTTGCAGATGGCTTGGTGTAAACGTAAATGTACACTAACTTATGAAGCATAGCTGTATGTCCAGCTTGCTCCAATAGTGACTCTGTTCTTCTTCTGGTCAGGTGAAAAGGGTTAGACAGAGCCCTGTGCAATTATGTATTCTTGGGGCTATTGAAACTCAGAATGTATAGTTAGATGTACATGGTTCCATGGAGAGAAAGTCTGCCTTTTCTTCTTTAGAACCATATTCCTAATTAAAAGCAAAGGCTACCAATGATTTAAAAAACGAATATCCCAGATGATTATCCCTTAACATGAAGCCTTTAGGAACCAACAAACATTAGCAGATATTTTTTTTCTACGTATTTTTAAAGAATATTAAAGAATCTAAAAAATATTTCAAATCCACTTCAGATGAAAGGGAAAAATTAGAATTTTTTTATCCAGAAAACTGAATGAATTCATCTGTGTTACCAATTCCAATAGATCTAAGCTATTCCTACCATTATTTATTTGATAGATTTATATTCCATCTTTTGTTCAGGTACTTAGGCTTCCTATTTCTTCCTATTTTCTTCATAAGAACAACCCTCTGAAATATTTTGAGCCAAGAGTGAGTAATTTGGCTATGGTAACCTAATGAGCTTCTGCAGCAGAAGCTGGATTTGAAGCTGGACTTGAAGTTGGATCTACAATCCTAACCCAACACTGTAAACCACTACACCACATGGGCATCACATATTTTATATACCTTGCAATAAATGTTGATGAAAATGAAAATTTGGTTACAAATTTAGTAGTATCCAAATTCAATACTACAAACATAGTCAAATATACAAAGATATAAATTTAAACCTTTAGGTGCTGAACAGTTAAAACCGTCTGCCTGCATGGATGAATCTCTAATTCATTGTTTTTAACAGCTTGTAAATACAATGATTTATATTTATGAATGGGCTTTCTTGATGCCCAGTGTCTAGAATTTCATTATGGCATTTTGTAGCATGTCACTTCATCATGTGATTTTCCAGTTTACATTGAACCATTTCTTAAACCTGTTTGCTATTTGTATTTGAACTTTTACAAGCCAGAATCACGACAGCATAAACAAATTTAAGGCTTTGTAAAAATGGTCTCATTCAAGGATTTTTTGCTGTGGTGTGACATTTTTCTTCTCTGAAAATTCTCTTCTAGGTATGTATGTAGCATCCCTCTTAAAACCAATTGGCTTGCTAGTCAAATAAAATGTGAGCATCTCTGGTACTAGTATAATTGTGTGAGAGAAGTATCTAGTAACTGGAAACTTTTCAGAACATTAGCCAAGTGATGGAGAAGCAGAGAAGATGAGGTAAACATTTCCACATTTCCCACCTGAACATACATAAGTCAGCATTTAGCCTGAGAAAGTGTGCATGTGTATAAAATACTCAAGTGGCACACAAAAAGCTTCTTAACTAATTAAATCATTTGTAAATTTTAGCTGGAATATGTTATGGGCAGCAATAGATGTCTGAGCAGTGTCTTGGAGCCAAAATTACTTGCTTTTTGCTTGAGACATTATGGTAAACATTTATAGTAAACACAATAGGGAAAAAAATTACATGTGAGTCACCCATTAGGGAAATCTGTTACAAAAGATTACCTAAAATCATCTACTTTCAGATCTAAGACATATCCATCTATACCCAAATAATCAGCATTTAAACAAATTGCTCTTAGCAAGAGCAATCTTAGTTTTGAATGGGAATGGAATCACCCAGCATTATTTCGAACAGTGGCAAGCTGGCATCCATTCAAACGTGCATTCCGCTCTGCGTCTTTTTCTTAGTGCAGTGTTGCGATAGCCCATTACAAGGAAAACACATACATAATACAGCAACACTTGATGAACTAATTAGTGTCTAATCATAATCAAGAGAAGCTCGGAGAAGCAAAGCAATGAAAGGCAAGCTGAAAGAAATGCCAGATCTGCAGACTGTATTGATAAATGAAAGTACACAGAGAATAAAGATTGATTGAACTGAAGTGGAGAATTTATTGGATTTTAGATTTCCTGAGATGCAGCAGACAATAGCCAAACATTTCAGAACCTGCTTATATTTATAGCTATAAAAATAGTGTTTTGAGATGAAATAAATAGTGGAAAAGCAGACCCAAGAACCATATCTTCTATTATCATATACTGATTTTGTAGTTTTTGAACCTGAAATAGTAAATTAACTATATGGAACTACCTAATGCTAAATTAATAAAATATGTGGAGATTGTGAGGGTGGCACATTTGTTAGATGAAACTCCATTGCAATATCTTGGCTGGATGTATGGCTGTTTCTACTGATTCCTGTTATTTCTCAGCACTTGATTATCCAATAACGTGGCAAGGAATTGAATGTCTTCTTTTAATTGAATTGAATTGAATCGAATTCTTTATTGTCATTGTATGTATATACACAGTATACATACAACGAAATTCATAATCAATCCAAACTATATTCAAATCGGTCTTCCTTCTCTTACCGTTTTCCAAAATCATCTAGTCAATTAGTAGCTGTTTTTGTTGTTGTTGTTCTGTTGCCGTTTGGACAGTTTCCTTTATGCCCAGGTGGAAAGAATTTGTTTTCAACTTGCTATTGGACTGCATCAACTATCACATCAAAGTTTTGTTGTTGCTAAGCAGGTAATTGACCTGTAGTTGCCTGGCGCTGCCCCTTTTGTTGAATCTTTCATTATCAGGTAGGTTTGGTCAGATGTTAACATATCTTCAATTTCACCTCATTGGAGTAAACTGCTTGACAATGAGTGGGTATAGACCAGTCAGACATTTCAACCAAAAACAATGAAGTTCATCACTACTAGTTTATCCAATTCTTGTTCTTCCTTGTCCTTTTCTCCACTGCTGTTATTACAAGTTATTTCATTTCAGCTCCTCTTTTCTCCAAGATGCATTCTATTTGTATTTCTTTTAATTGTCCCATAGCTACACCCAGAACCACATTGTTTTTTTCTTTGTCAAGTGTTGACTGCTTCGTTGCAGGTCTCCCCATTGAAGGGTTGGTAGAAATGTTTCTGATTAAACTTAAATTGGAGATTGTGTTTCGATTGTAGAATTAAAGCTTTGTAACTGCTGATCTATATTATTCATTGCACCATTAGCTAAAGGAGCATTTATTAAATGATTTTCACATAGTAAATATTTGGGAGTCAATGATCAATCTGGTATTTCATTATGTTCTCTCCCAGGTACACACACAAATAGAGACTTTTCTCTGTCTCTTTATTAAACAAGGCTTGCAAACACACACAGTTGAAGTATAGAGATATGTTGGCCCCAATCCCCAAAGTCAGCAAGTTTGGCTTACAAGAGTTCCAAATCAAAGCAGCATGCAGGAGAGTTATCAGATAGAATCCCAAGGTCAGAGCTTGCAGTAGAATCATCGACCAGTCTAGATTCTAAATTCACAGTTGCAAGATTCATGAATGAGAGTTACCTGGTGGTTATCAGAGAACTTGTGTTTTCTGTTCCGTTTTAATAGAAGCAATTCCAGTGTTGCTTATTTAGTAGGGTGGGACTCCTCCTGTGCCCGCAATCTCACAGAACTCTTTTCCTCTACTCAATTTGCAGCTTGTCAAGTTCTTATGCTGGCAGTTTAACCTTGTCTCCTTCCTAGGGCTTAGGGAGAGTGACTGGCAAGAGAGTGTATGTTTGTGCATACTTTTCTAAATTTGTAAATTACAATTCAAGAAAAAAGGTGCAACTGAAAGGGATTTAAGTAGCTAATACTGTCTTTTAAACTAATTTTTTACTAGATTATGGCTGCTGCATGAGCCTTTAGAGTTTCTACTTCCACTCCTAGAAGGCAAAACATTGGAAATATTCCATACACATTTCTATCCTCATCTTCTCTCTTAGGTCTGTGACATTTGCATAGTTCCAACATGGAGTTACAATGACAGTGTAACTTAATGAATTTTAATTAGACTAGATTATCATCTGAATCTAATAATTCCTGTAAGAGCAGGGGGAAAGCCTCTTGGAAATTTTATACTGTTATTACATATTTTTACCTCAGTTTTCACTGAAATTGGAAATGAAGGATGAATCCAGATCTCTTGTTGTTGTATATTTTAAGACAAGATTCCTTGGTTTGCAGAAAAACATTTGAAAATTTGCAGATTAGATCTGAGTTTAAGGGAATAGATATAGGTATGCCTTGGCCTATGTGATTCCCACTGTCTCTGTAAAGTGGAAATGAAAATGATAGTTGCTATTAGAAACAGAGCACTGGCCCAGAAGGACCTTGCCTAATTCAATATAATAATTATACCTCTCAATAAGATTAGAATTTTATATCGTAATAAGGTGGCTGGTACCATTTCACATTCAATAACTTCTTTCATACAACTCTTCATCTCTTAAGATAGCTAAGGCTTAAATATTTCTGATCAGAATAGCAAAATATTGTTATTTAAAATTGGGACTGAACTATTAAGAGGAAGAAACTTACTGACTGACACCAAAATTGCATTTAAATTACTTGCAAAATGGAGATGGGGAAAGAAGTTAATTTAATAGTATCAATTCCAAAAGATCTGTGACCTGGTCTGTCAGAGTAAACTCAGAGGAAATGGTCTGGAAGGAGATGTCACAAAGATGTTTGGGGTACCAGAATAGCTCTTGTTCATTTACCAAGACATTTAGATTAGCAAAATTATCTTTCCAACAGATATTCTGGAGAATTCTACAGGTTTTTTGAGCTGAATTCACAATAGTTTAATGGGAATTTTAGAGGACAAATAAATAAAAATAGGCTAAACAAAAAGAACACTCGGATATATTTATAATGTAGTAAACACTCCTTGAATCTTTCTTTGATATATATCTTAGAACAGGGGTGTCAAACTCAAGGCCTGCATGTTGGATTCAGCCCCTGATGTGATTGGATCCAGCCCAAGGGGGCCATCCTGGTCTACCAAGTGTGAAGAGGAAAAATCAGGCTAGTGTGGCTTCAGCCCAATCTACCCAATGCGAAGAGGAAACATGCCAACAGTTTGGGGAATGGCGTCAAGCTGGCCACACCCACCCAGTTAGCTATACCCACCCAGACAGAGGTCAACCACAACCCTGATGCGGCCCTCAGTGAAATTGAGTTTGACACCTCTGTATTAGCAATCTTCCTTTCTTCCTTCCCTCTTCCCTCCCTTCCTTCCTTCCTCACTTTTATATTCGGATGGTTTTGAAATAATTGTTTTAAGCTATCTTTAATTAACTCCAGTCACTTTAAACTACAAAGTGGCATACAGCCGCACACAACTAGTAAAGAAAACAGTTCAGTTATTCTGCCTAGGATGTGAAGTTGTAACATCTGTCACCTATTGCTTGCAAAGAGTTGGTTTCACTATACAGTCTTTGGAGAGAGAGAAAAAAGGGCAAAAAATAAATTCCTTTGGAATTCCTTCTTGGGTATCATAGTGCATTTAGATCCATCAGCACAGTCCATAATTCTACTATGCACTATGGAACTAGAAAACTACAGCTGATAAAAAGAGCAATGTGATTCTAATGGGTGCTCTTAGAATACTAATACTAATAATATATTAGTATACTAATATTTAGAATACAAACCTACCAGATACTTAATTTTTAATCTCAGTTCACGAGTTTATTATGCTAATATGGAAATTAATAATTTGCCTTCCTTTCCATTTTCCTTACATATTTATATTATTTTTTCAAGTCAGTAGACTAGTATTTATTGTTTTTATGTAGGAAGGCATTTTTGAGCATGTGACCCATGCAACCCATGTAGCATTTGCATCTATCTAACATCATCCTGCCTGGGTAACGACACACCAAGGTGGCCATTCAGTTGAGAAAAAGATTCCATCAATATGGTTATACTTTTTTTTTTCTTCAGTGGATTTATTGCAATGGAAGATGAACAATTTCTATTTTGCAGCAGGTTGCTAGGAATGATAGATGAGAGAAAGAAAGGAAGGCAAAAAAGTGAGCAAAAAAGAGCGAAGAGCCAAGAAAGAGATAAAGTGAAAGAAAGAGAGGGTGATAAAGATGAAACTGCTGTATCTGTGTGGTTGTATGGATGCACAATCGGCATACATGTATAGATGGACTGAACAATTTGGAAGAAATATGGTTTCTGGTCTACTCATTTTTCATTTCGGTCTTCCCCACCAATGGATTTTACAATGTCCGGACATCTTATTTTATGCTGAATAAAGCAAGTACTGTCTTAGATCCACTTTCTCCGGCCTTCAAAGAATTTCAGTTCCTTTGTTTGAAGGGCATTACACTGCAAAAATAGATTTAGTCCAGTAATGTTCATCTTCTGTTCTCACCAGGGATTGCTAGAGCACTGAGTACCACATACCAAAATTATTTACTTCAGGATTTAAAAGGGTGTGTGTGATTCTGGTAGATGTTAGGCTTTCATACCTTAAACCTCTGAAAAATAAAACAATAAACACAGAGACATTTTTTTGGCCTCACACAATTTTTAAGGTTGCAGGCTCCATATAGACTACATAGGCTTGCAGTTTTGGCATTCCTAAGAATTAAGAAACTAAAGCTAGATTGTACCATTTCTAAACATATGACTGAATGTTTCAGAAGACAAAAACATAATAAAAATAAGAATAACATTTCATGCATAGAAATGAAATGACAGGACAAAGAGTTGCACCTTGAAATGCTACTTTTTATACTGATTTTGTCTACCTTTGGAGAAGCATTTCAATTTTTTTTAAAAAAAATCCATTTGCCCACCTTCTGAAGTGACACAATTCCAACACCGGTTCACCATCTCAGTAAGACACCAGCTTTAATTTTAAAAATGTACAGCGTTTCTTCATATTTTTAAATTATAACCACAGATTAAATCACTTTTTAATTTTTCCTTCACAATTTTTCAGGAACATGAAAGAAAATTAAACAACGATCAGAAATAATTCTCCCTGCTGCTACTGTTAACCCATTCATCTAAGACAACCATTTGGGGCACTTCTTTATTTTCATGAATTATGTATAACCCAGGTCAAATTAAGCAAGTAGGCTGCCACCAGAGGGTGCTCTCTCATTAATGTAAGACAAGAAGAGATGAACAAACTTTGGAACTGAGAACACATATTTGAAAGCAAATTATATGGATCCCAAATTCTTCTCTACATCAGATTGAAATCCAATGAAGGAAAAAGGATCCCTTCTAAATTTCATCCCACCTTTTCACTTGTTCCCCATCTCTTTTCATTCATCTCCATTTTAATACTTTGGACCAATTCCAACTAGAATCCTTGAGGGGGAAAAAAGAACTATTTTCATTCAGGGTTATCATTGTATACTTACTGCCAGGACTCCGATGTAAAATTTGTGACCATTTCATATTCCAAAATTTTGGCTGACTTTGAATACCATTTGATCAGTGAAGAGACACCATTTGCAGCCAAGTGTTTTAGGCCAGAAGTAGCTTGTGGACTAATCCAGATTGCATAATGTTAATGGATTGTAAAAATATTCTTAAAGTATGAAATACACAAAAACAACCAAAACGTTTCTGAATTTATAAAGTATTTTATACATTTGCCCTATTCTTAAACAAGTTTCGGCATCTGACCAAGTCTCATGTTCTTTTCCTAATTTACTTTCCCCTCCAACAACTCCCAAAGACATGTAAACAGTCAGTGAATAGAGTAATTGTCTCTATGCAGAAGTTACAAAATGAGTTAAGCAACAATACTAGAAATGTATAGTTTTTAAAGGCATCTTTGTTTTCAACATTGTGTATGAAGCTGTATGTTATTTCAAATCTTTCAGGAGTCATATGCACTCCTTTGCACATATTGGAAAGCTCCCTTGCTGCAGAGGCTGTCAAAAGGTCCAGTCTCTGCCACAATCAAGCCAGACCATCTGTGTTGGCAAAGCTTTGTATTTCACAAAATCTTTTGCTCCTGCCTCCAAATAAGTTGAACCCATTCATTCTTCTTGCATTTGTTTTGCTTTCTATAAACCTAAGGCAAAACTAAAAATGTTTTGTATGGTGGACCCCACCACACACGTTTTTCTTCCAAATGTTTTCCTTCTTAGTAAGTATGTGGCCTAAAGTAAAATACATGTTAATATGATTTGTACTAATCTGCAAAACAACAAAAACAACCCCAAATTTGGTATAGATGGTCCTTGATTTACAACCATTCATAGATGATAGATAGATAGATAGATAGATAGATAGATAGATAGATAGATAGATAGATAGATAGATAGATAGATGGATGGATGGATGGATGGATGGATGGATGGATGGATGGATGGATGGATGGATGGATGGATGGGATGGATGGATGGATGGATGGATGGATAGATAGATAGATAGATAGATAGATAGATAGATAGATAGATAGACAGACAGACAGACAGACAGACAGACAGACAGATGATAGATAGAATTCTTTATTGGCCAAGTGTGATTGGACACACAAGGAATTTGTCTTGGTGCATATGCTCTCAGTGTACATAAAATCCATTTAATGACTGTTCAAAGTTACAATGGCACTAAAAAAGTGACTTATAGGTCTTTGCACTTATGGCCATTCTAGCATCCCCATAGTCATGTGATCAAGATTTTGGCACTTGGCAATCAGCATGCATTTACAATAGTTGCAGGATCCTGGGCTCATGTAATCAGGATTGGCAACTTTTCTAGGGACTTTCTGACAAGTCAATGGGGGATGCTGGAATTTTTTATTTATTTTATTTATCTATTTGTTCACCAAACATGTACAAGATAACACGTATAAGTATGAACATAAACAAGGGAGTAAATACAGATAAATGGGGACAGTAAGACAGGGACGATAGGCATGCTGGTGCGCTTATGCACACCCCCTTTAAGGACCTCTTAGGAATGGGGTGAGGTCCACGGTAGACAGTTTGAGGTTGAAGCTGTGAGGGGTTGAGGCTGTAACAATGGAATTGAGTAGGGCATTTCAGGCATTGGCCACTCTGTTGCTGAAGTTGTATTTTCTGCAATTGAGTTTGAAGCGGTTTATCTTGAGTTTGTATCAGTTGTTTGCCTGTGTATTATTGTGATTGAAGCTGAAGAAGTCATTGACAGACGTTATAGCAGACAATTTTGTGAACTATGCTTAGATAAGACTGCAGGTGACATAGTTCTAGATTGTCCAGGCCCAAAATTTCAAGCCTGGAGGCATAGGGAATTCTATTTGCTTAACAATTCACTTAACAACTGTAGTAATTTGCTCAACAACTGTGGCAAAAAAAGGTCATAAAATCAGGCATAACTCATTTAACAACTGCCTTACTTATCAATTGAAATTCTGACACCAATTCTAGTCTTTCATTGTGGAATACCTGTATAGCAATGGCTAATCTCCCATCCAGAGGTGGTATTCAGCAGGTTCTGACCAGTTCTGGAGAACCGGTAGTGGAAATTTTGAGTAGTTTGTTGAACTGGCAAATACCACCCCTGACTGGAGATTTTACAGTATCCTTCCCCTGCCATGCCCACCAAGTCACGCCCACAGAACCGATAGTAAAAAAAATGTGAACCCCACCACTGCTCCCATCAAAGTATATAAATTTTTCCTCCCTGTTAAGGTTGAGTCCTATTGTTTATTCTTAAAATGTTTAGAACCCTTCCTAAACTATTTGCTTTGTGGAAGCAAGTCTTGAGCCTGATATAATTGGCAGAAAGGTCATCTAACTGGAAGGAAGGTTGAAGCCTGGTTTTCTTTTTTTCTTTTTAATCATTGGTAATCTGCACAAATGTCTGAATGGATGCCTTGCAAATAATAGCCAAATACTTATTGTTTAGACCATAGACTGCAAAACAGATTAAGAAGGGATTATCAATTGAGGGTTTTTTCTTTCCCTTATGAAACTAGAAGTGTTAGGTAGCTATAGGGAGATTTTAATTTCTGAGCACCAACATTCATCAAGGACAAGACAAGTTACAGGACAAGGATGCAATAGGAAATGAGACAAGTGAAGCAAGCCTAATTAACATTAATAGGATATTAAATATACGTTATGGCTTACTCCTTGTATCCCTCCAGATATACTATCTGGGTTTGCTTTAATCACGTCAAGTCACATCAGACTTGCCTGCCTCTGTAAATCTGCTGTGAAGTCAAATATTGTTGCATTTATGTTAATTGACTATTTAATGTATTACCTGATTAAGCAAGATGCTGAGCAATCAGGCATGGAAGGGTCAAATAATTTTAATTGTCACAGTTACAGCACTGCTAGATTAGAAAATGCTGCTCACGGTGTATTCATAAAAGACAAAGGTGTTTGATCTAAACAGAGATACCTAAATTTGTCTTGAAATCTTACCTTAAGATGAAACAGAGTGGCAAATAAACCATTAGAAATGAACATCCATTCTCTGGGGTGCTCTAAAAGCTTTCTTCGGTATGACAGGCTTGTAAATCTTAAATAGATTTGGGGTGGGATAGGGGAAACAGTTAGTTTTTTCCTGTTATCAATCACTAACATTTTTATATACTGTACTGGTTTCTTGTCCCTTAATCTGAAAAACGCCTTTCCTCTTATAGTAGTTATACTGCTTTTACTGATTTGGAGTAGAACATTCAAATATCTCTTCCATTCATCCATGGTTCCCAAATTAAGTGGTTTGATACTTGCTTTTTTCCCCCCTTTCACATCTTCTCTTATTTATATATTTCCCATATGATAAAGCTAGGACCGGAAAGCATTGTAGACTCAAATAGTTAAAACATTCAGCCTCCTCCAACAACTGAAGTTCCAAGATATGGTAAGTGATTTTGGATTTTAGAGAAGCATGATATTTCTCTCTCTACCCCTGCCACAACAATCTAGACAAGGCTTAGATATAATCTCATCTACTTTAAAAAGGGTTTGAGCAGTTGCTTGTTGTAATGCTGATGTGACTGTATTCTCTCTTTAATATTAGCAAATGGTATTAATTGTACATCCTTTAAACCAGGTTCATAGTCATTTTAAACTTGGATGAAAAGAAGTTAAAATACATCCCATGGTATCTGAATGCAGTTCAAAGGCTCTTAGGCTAGCAGTCAAAATAAATCTATATCTTATTCTATTTCATGCAGAGCAACTTGTTAATGATATAAAGATAGTACCCATTTTGCTGTATTCATTCTGTGCATAGCATTTCTGAAGATGGAACAAAGAGGCTTTGGCTGAATTATACTTAACCTCTGTGAGCTGTACAGTAGTTTCAGAAAAAAGGTTTCAATAGCAATGCGATCTGATTGCCTCCCTACTCCAAGGTTGTCTTAATGCATGGGCCTGATGGGCACTTTGGGCTTTTTTTTTTTTTTTTTTTTTTTTTTTTTTTTTTTTTTTTTTTTTTTTTTTTGTTTTTTTAATTTTTTGTTGGGGTTTGGTTGTTTTGGTTTTTTTTTTTTGTTTTTTTTTTTTTTTTTTTTTTTTTTTTTTTTTTTTTTTTTTTTTTTTTTTTTTTTTTTTGGGTTTTTTTGGGTTTGGGGGGGAAGAGGGGGGGGGGGGGGGGGGGGGGGGGGGGGGGGGGGGGGGGTGGGGGGGGGGGGGGGGGGGGGGGGGGGGGGGGGGGGGGGGGGGGGGGGGGGGGGGGGGGGTTTTGGGGGTTTTGTTTTTTTTGTTTTGTTTTTTTTTTTTGGTTGTTGGTTTGTTTTTTTTCTTTTTGTTTTTTGGTATATTTTTTTTTATGGGCTGTCCATGCTTCAATCAATGTTTCCATCAGGTCCTATCTTGTCTCATATAAATACAAGCAACTGTATAGTGTTTTTCCAAGCTTACTAAGTATTATAGTGTTTTTCAAGCCTCGTGTATTAAAACCACCAAGAAGAAAAAGGGGGTTCAATGCAGCCCATGTTTATCATGTTGATTAGTTGTTGCTACACAGCATGTTTTTAATGTTTCAACGCCGATTTTGTTGGAAGTGCCAATAAAATAAATATATGTTTAACTTTATTGACCATTTACATTTTTATGACTAGTTGTCATGGGGGCCCCAGTACACTGCTTTGCCTGGGGCCCATAATGCTGTTAAGACAGCCCTGCCCTACTCCTCACTCAAATCTTCTTTTAAAATAATAGGATCCATAAGTAAGATAGCATCTACAATGGGAAACCCTTTCAACTTAAAACTATTGAAATAACTTGGATTAGTTGAATATATGAGACAAGGTGCATTTCTACAATTTGCCAGGAAAATTAAATCATAAAAAAACCCTTATGATTAGTTTCCTCCATTAAAAGTACCCATTTAAAATATATGTACTTCAAATAATTTAGTATTATCTAGACTAGCAATTCCTATCCAATTTGGGGATTTTGAAGATTATTACATATTGCATAACATTTCACCAAGTGTCAAAACAACTGAGAACTTCTTGTTTTATCTGTAGACAAAGGGAGGGGCTCTGGGTAATCTCCTTCCTGAGCTCCTGTGATTTTAGGTATAGATCCTGATTGTTTGAGTATGGGGGAAGAAGTGTTGCTCATTCGCTATAGCCTCCTTTGTTTGAGACTACTGCAAATAAAGAAGAAGAAATATTTCTGAGCTCCTTTTGGCCATTGTATAGGAAGGAGAGGCACACCATTTATACAGAAGAGATCTGAATAAACTACAAGACTTTCAAGAATACAAAACACTTTCAAATATTGTATTGGAAGAGGCATTCTTCAAAACAGCTTCATCAAATCCAAATATTTTCATTACTCATAGAATGCTGCCTGCATTTGAGGAAGGAAAGTAGGAATAAAGAATGGGAAAAAGAAACAAGCATATTTATATTTATATATATATAGAGAGAGAGATTCTGCCGAAATGTTGCTACAACTTTAAAAGCACAACTACAATGACGTGGGAAAATATATATATATATATGTTCTGTCTCACCTGTATCCACAGGTGAGAATCCAAAGTTCCAAAGTTCTAATGCTCAAACAAACGAACACAGACAATGCAGTTTACACAGTCCTTGGCAGTCTTCCTAGAATCTGTCTGGCAAGTCCGAGCTGACTATAAATCACGACACTGCATCCAAGAGGGTCAAACGTATTCTCCGAATCCCAAAATGCACTTTGCTCCAAGCAAAGATTAAGACCCAGCACGCCTCCTTAAATCTCCTGGAGGGGCGTGTCAGTCTCTCTAATTAATCCCTAGCTTGACGTCTCCTTTCAGATTGTGATTGACGTTTCAATCTTCTTCTAGTCCTAGCATCAAGCCAACATCCGTCAGTCTCGTCCTCACTCGAAGCCTCTGGCTCATTCTGTGGATCAGCTGCTGACACCCGAGGCATGAATGAAGTAGAAGGTTCTGGAGATGACCGTGTCTCCGACACTCTCTCATCCTCCTGGCTCACATCTGTGTCCTCTGATACATCAGACTCCACATTCACAGCAGGTTTTGTGTAAATCTGTTTTTATACACCTATAGCTTCTGAAAAATACACAACCACTATGTTTATGAAATGAACATAGCCTTAAATTTAAGATGACCAGCCAAAGAAAGAGTAGGCAGAAAAATAATTCTGAACAATCCCTCCCCCCCAAAAAAATCCTATGCATTACTCAACTTCCTAAACTTGTAAACACAGAACTGCACATTTCAACAGAACCAGTCCTGGAGATACCAGCCATATATATGTATCTGTATGCATATTTGCATATATTAACATTTATATTTCAGAAGCTGCATTCCAACAAAAAAGAAACAAACCTATCAACAAATATAAAATAATATCCCTTCCTTTCACAAGCAATCAATTTGGAAATACATTCATCTTTACAAATAAATACATATATATTAGAATTTATCCTGGCTCAGTTCCAGGTAATAATTTGTAGTTAAAAATTTTCTCTGGACATTTCCCAAGTTATAAATAATGAAACTATCAGCCAAGGCAATTACAGCCTCAGAAACCAAACACTCAGACACTTTGCACAGTTGGATCAGCAACTGGTAAGAATTTTTCTGTCTTTATAAAAATAGATACAGAGTGGATGAAATAGAATGGAAATGGTTTGTTTCCTATTCTTGTGAGGCGTGGTATCTCTCCAAAATAGCAAACTTAAATTAAACAATTTAATTAACATTTCTGCTTACCAATCCTTTTTAACAAGCAGCCTAGATAGTTCTCATCCCCTCATAGAGAGAGGGAGAGGGGAAAACAAGCTGTGACACAGCACGTTGCCTTCTTGGCTAGAAATCAAGTTACTAATTTTGAGCTGCTTCTCATGATGTAATCAGTAAGTTGAAGGTTTATAAAATATACATTAGACATTGAAATGCTTGAAATAAAATTTCATACAATACAGAAAGATTCAAAAGCATTTAAAAGATTAATGCTGGTATGCAACAAAGAAAAATGAATTATTTTTTTCTGGATGCTACTTATTTAGTTCAATCCCATTTTAAATCATACAGATTGAATCTAGTTGTACTTGTTTCATAGAAATAAGATAGATAGATAGATAGATAGATAGATAGATAGATAGATAGATAGATAGATAGATAATTAGATATAGATCTTAGATAAGCATCTACCTTGGAGGATCCCAGAAAAAAAGTATCAATTTTTGCAGATTTTCCTCCTAGGAGTTCCTAAAAAGTACAGATATTTGACCATGCTGTTACAAAACCACTACAGATAGGGATAAAGGATTTCTTCCTCTTCCTTGCAAGTATACTGTGGTTGTTCTTGGGTAATGGTATTGAACAAATGTTATGAATCTGAAACTACTGTTTATTATCTAAAAATAGATTTTGAAATTCAGATTGTTGCTGAAACAGTGCAGCAATCTTCACTCTAAAATGCACCTCTTTGAGGATGATTTCCATTTATCCTTTGAATTTATGAAATTATAAATCAGGTAACTTTTAAAAGAAAATTAACTCTGAAACATGGGTGTCCACAAGATATGGTAAAAATAAGTCAAGATAGTAACCACAATACTGCAGTTGAAGCTCCACCTGTCTTTTACAGTATGTATATTATGTGTGTGACATATTAAACATTGATTGAATTGCATTTGCACTATTGATATTTTTAGATTTTGGCTATGGATGTGTCCCATTGGAGAATATGAATTGATACACCCAGCAGGTCGGGGAAAACCAAAGTCAAGGGTGATAATGAACTATGTCTCTCAGAGTCGGCTAACTGTCAGGATTCCAGCAGTTACCACAACTAAATCTGAGTCTTGAGCCAAACTTCCAAAACTTCAAAAGAATTTATTGGAAGTTAACATGTCTAGCACTGCCTGGGTGTAGCCAACTCTGAGATACATAATTCATTGTCACCCTTGACCCTAGTTTTCCCCCACCCACTGGGTGTATCATAATTCATATTCTCCAATGGGACATATCCATAGCCAAGAGCCATCAATCATGTTCTCCAGTTAGAATTTTGCGCAACAGAAACTTCAGTCACCTAGTTACTACCGTGTTTCTCACAAAATAAGGTTGGGCCTTATTTATTTTTTTGACCCCCGAAAAAACGGCTGTGACTTAATTTCAGGGGTGACTTAATTTCCTCCCCCACCTAGAGCGGTCCATACACATGTACCTCGCCACAAGGCTGCTTCTATCGGCCGACGAAAGCTCCCTGAAGGCAGAGTCCCCAGCTGCTTCAAGGTGTGGCATCTCTCACCATTAGGCAGTGTCTTTTGGGCGATGGAAGCTCCCCAAGTGCAGTCACCAGCTACCTCGATCAGCCGATAGAAGCGGCCTCGGGGCGAGCGCACACACGCACTCCCCTCGCCGCGCGGGCATTTCTATCGGCCGATGAAAGCTCCCTTGAAGGCAGAGTCCCCAGCCACTTCGGGGCGAGGTGTGCCTATGCATCAGGTTCCCAACTGCAAACTCAATGCAATTGCAAACTCAATGCAACTGCAAACTCAATGCAATGTACACATGCTGTTGTCAGAATAAATATCAGACGACCCCAAGATTCCTGCTGCATTTCTGCTTCCTGAGCCAGCCGCTCTTCTTCATCCCCTCAAATAGCCCTATTCCGCCCCACCTCGATTTCCCACTGCAACCATTTGGATCGCAGGAGGGTCGCTAAAGAAGCTTTTGTCTTCTCCTGTCCCACTCTTTTAAACTCTCTCTGCAGCCTTGGAAATCCTCTCCTGGGGACTCCACCCCAGCTCCAACCCTGCTTAGTTTCCATCCTAGACAAGCCCCCTCCCAGGTGCACTCTGGGAATCCAAGGCTTGTTTCCTCCCCCCCATCTCTGACTTGAGCAGAGCAGGCACTGGGGGGGGGGCAGGGAGGGGGCAGAGTGGAGGGGCTCCTGGGTTTTTTGCCTGAGCTGGGTGAAGATCATCCTGGTGGCCCCAAAGGATTGCTTTAATGATTAACAGGACACTTCCCTGAACCCCCAACTCCCTCCAGTGGGGAGGACGGCATCTTGCTGGGCCCGGGAGAGATGATGGCTGTGTTGCAGGGGAAGAAACACCCCCCCCTCAAAAAAAATCCCCTTGGGGCTTTTTGAATGAATAAACCCAAAGGGTCTTGGGACAATCCCCTCCCCCAGGTAAATTGCACCAACAAAAGAAAGGTGGTGGAAGAGCAAGGACCTTCAGGTTCAGAAACTGGTTAAGCACAAGCTGCTACTTCTTCCCTCCCTGCCGTCATTTCACGTTGCCTTTGATCACGAAGCAGATCTTAATGATAAACAACCCTTTTGTAACTTACCAACTGCATGCTGCTAGTTTTGTCATCTTTACCAGTCATTCCTTCATTATGGCTATTTCAGAAAGATTCCATTTTTTGCATATGTACTTGTCTTGCAGTAGTAATCATACGTAAAAATAATCTTCCATGTTTTTTTTTATCAAGTTGTCTATCCATTAATCCCAATTTTAAAAATTCAGTTGAATTTTACTCTTTAAAATAATTTGTATTAGTCTTTGTACTTTTAACATACCAGGTTTATATTTAAGAATTTCATATTCTCCCTGATAGAAAATCTTAATCTTAAACCTTAAAACTTTAAAAATCTGAACTGATGACATACTTATTAATGGAAATGCAAAATGATAAAAAAAATGCTATTCTTGTTAAGAGATCTTCAAATTTTATAGTTGGACATATCAATAATAACTATTGATAGTTATTATTTTATTTTGATTGTTAGCAATGGTAATAGCGAAATGGCTCTAATTAATGTTTAATTAATTAAGTGTGAAATTTAACATAGCAGTTCTGCAAATATTTTTCATTTGTATGTACATCATATATTAATGTTTAGGAATCATAAGTGAGTTTTTGATACAACTGAAATACTCTAAATTTTTCTTGGAAAAATAAAATTTCCAACCCAACTCCCCATTTCATTCACTGACTTGCTGCCCATACTTATATTTAGGAAATTAATTTACCTTATACCAGGAGATAACTAAATTTTATTTAACAAGACTATATTTTTCTTCCTGTTCTTCATTACACATTTGCTCCTTGGGTTATATTTCAATTTACGGTTCATTTGACTGAGAATTGTTCTCCTATTAAGGCTTCTGTTTAAAAAAAAAATCAATGATCTTAAGTGTTAAGAAATGCTAAATATATTTTATGTGGTCTTGAAACTAGGTTCATTCAGCCAATTTTTTTTTAACTTATTATCCTCAATTTATATTTTACAAAAGTTTGACTGTCAATTTTCCTCTGTTGGAGATGTAATCAACTTGAAGTACATGTGTATATATACTTTGGTAATGTCCCTAATAGCTTGTACTGGCATTAAAATTCTTGCAATAGTAAACCAGATAATTGCAAGAAAATAAAGTTTTAAATTTAAAAATGTCACTACATTACTAAATTATATTTGAAAAATTTGCAAGGCGTCTTATTTATAAAGAATTCTAGATTAACTGGGCTCTAACAAAATCATTTTATGTTCTTCAAAAGATGCATGTGTCAAAGGTTAAATTGAATAAATGTTTCTACCTTCAAAATCCCTATGATTACGATTCAATTTTACAGTTACAATATTTACAAACACATGTTTAATATTATAATGTTATATTTGTACTGCATTTAATTAGATTTTTTTCTATGATGCACCATAATACAGCTCCAGATTCAGAAAGTTGAATCATTCCTCATTGCACTTCCTGTACATATATTCTTGGAATCAAAGAAAGAACCCATATTTTTTTTTTCTAAACAAAGAATTTATTTTCTGAAAACATTTTCCAGTTATATGAACTAGAATTCCTCTCAATATAAATTAATCTGGGAATAGTATTAATTTTGAGAACATTCACCTTTCCACAAATGGTGAGGCTTAATGACTCCATCTACTGATATTTGAAGAAACCTCTCTCTATATTTTATTAATACTGCCTGTTAGTAACGGAGTTATATATTATGGTATATGCACACCTAAATATTTAATGAATTCAATGCAAATAAATAATTGATACACTTTAAATGGTTGAGTAACTAAATTTTCACCTATTGACATCAACTATTTAGACCAGTTAATAGAGTATCGTGCTGTTTGACTATTTTACTAAGGTTTACTAAGGTTGATTAAATATTGGTAGTAAAATTCCGTGATCAAATATCTCATCATGCAATTGAAAAGTTTTGACACCAAAAGATATATAAATGTTTTATACCAGGGGTGGGATTCAATTTTTTTAACAACCGGTTCTGTGGGCATGGCTTAGTTGGTGGGCTTGGCTTGGTGGTCATGTTATTGGCTGGGTGTGGCCAACTCAATATCACTCACATCGAGGCACGCATCTCCTCGCCTGGCCTCTCATGACTGTGGGGATGCTGCAACAGTCATAAGTGTGAAAAATGGTCATAAGTCACTTTTTTTCAGTGCCATTGTAACTTTGAGTGGTCACTCTACACAAGCAAAGTACCAGCAAAGGAGGGGAAAAAAACTCCAGAGAAGTTCCTGAGACAGGAAGTCTAGTCCTGCCAAGAATGTAATAAGGGTTAACAGAGAGGCAGTTTCTGTAAGCAACACCAGAATATTTCCTTCCTGCCTTCCTTACAGGATTAGGCCAGTAATTTCTTCTAACAACCGGTTCTCCGAACTACTTAGAATGTTAACAACCGGTTCTAGCGAATAGGTGTGAACTGGTAGAATCCCACCCCTGTTTTATACCATTCAAATGTAAATCCATCTAGTCCTAATGTTTTACCACTTTTATATTTTAAAAATAATTAATTTAATCTATACCTGAGACAATGGAACAAATAAAAGTTGTTTTGGGGTATTATCTGAATGTAGTAAGTTAATTATTTTAAAAAGCCTCTACATCTTCATTCAGTACATTCTCTAGTTTACTATGTAATTCTGAGTAGAATTTTTTTAAAAAATTACAATTTATATCCATGGAAGTTTTACTTATTTTGTCTCTTTTACCTCTAATTAGTGCCTTATGTTTTGTGCAAGTAGCCAAAATCTTTCCTAGTGTTTAATCATCCTCCAAGTGTCTCTATTATAAACATGTTCTCTCTGTGTGAATTCTCTCTGCTTTAATAATGTAGTATTGAATTCATATTTATTTTTATATATTTCTCCACAAAATAGATGAGCATCTAATCATCTGTACCCATAAATATTTCAGTTCATCTTTCAAATTATTTCCCTTTTATTATTAATCTTATTTTTATATGATGCCTAAGCAATAATTCCACTTCAAATATATGTTTTATATGCTTCCCATTCAAAAATTCAAACAATGGTTCTGAGGTTGAAATCAAAACATTGTAAGATCTCTACCCATATTTGTATAATAAATTATTTAAAATTCAATAGGGAAATATTGAACACCAATTTCTCAATACCTTAATTGGTTTCAGAAATTATATCATTTCAATATAATTGCAATATTGTCTGATACATAATCAATTTATATTACAATCTTGAATTTGATGATATAAAGTTGAAGATGTTAAAAAATATTTTTTTTCATGCCAGGTCTGCTATATCTATTAGGCTTGGGTTACTGAATTTCCATCACCACTGTGATAAGTACACTCATTCAAGTGCCCCAAACATTAATAAAATATAATATCAGAATCTAGATTAGAGCCATAAACATTAACAAAAGCTATTTTAACCCCTGCTATATTGGGAATCCTCTTTGAATCCAAATTACTTTTTGTCAATGTATCTATGAGGTAAAGAGAAAGATAGTTGAAAGATAACTTAGAACTGTGTTGGATATTTTGCAATATTTGGAACAACATAATGAAAAACAAGCTACATTGATCTTTTTAGATCAAGAAGGTTTTTGGCAATCTGTACTGATTTTTTTATTTAAAGTTTTGGAAGATAGGAATTTTGGGGAGAATTTTATGAAATGGGTGAAATCATTTCATAGAAAGCCCAATAATTGTTAATGGAGATTTAATTAAATGATATGAGAACACAGCAAGGACAACACCCAGGGTCTCTTTTCTTGTTTATTTTAGTTTTTGAAATATTACATAGAGATATAAGACAAAGTGACAGGATTAAGCATGTAAAGAATACGAAAGAGTTATACAATTAAGAGCTTTTGCAGCAGGCTTGGTTTTGATTTTGGCAGACGCTTTCAAGGGAACCTATCCTTTCGTAAGTAAAATCAAAATAATTTTGGGTACTAGCATGTTTTAAGATTAATAAGCAAAAGACTAAGATGTTAACAAAAATAAATTAAGAAAAATATGAAGGGGATAAAATTATACATAACAACACCAAAGAAATTGTGTATTTTTTTTCATTACAATACCACTGTGCTAATTTCACTTTCTTAGGATCACAGATATCTCAAAGCAGTAATAAAATGTCAGATTGCAGTGGGCTGCATAACAATGATGAACATGAGCTGAATATGGAAAAGCAAGGACATTAGCCTGGCAACCAAATCTAAGTTAGTCTGCTCTATTGTGACTAACTGGCTGCAAAAGTTGGACCTTAAAATGCAAGATAGGAAGAAAATAGACTTGTTTGATCTGTGGTGCTGGAGAAGGCTCCTGCATATTCCTTGGAAAGAAAAGTGATTAACAAGCAAGTATTGAAGTTCATGCCACCAGACATGCCACTGGAAGGAAAAGTCGCAAAACTGGATCTCACTTATTTTGGCCATGTCATATGGGGGAATTCACTGGAGAAAGTAATTATGTTTGGAAGGGTTAAGTGGTAAAAGGAAACCAGGCCATCAAAGTAAGTACATAATGGCTGGACACCATCAAAGTGGACACCAGCCAGATCATAGGACAATTCAAAGAAATGCAAGATCAGAAGATTTGAAGAGCCCTGGTCCACAGAACCACCAAGATTGAGCATGATTGAATGGATAGTATCATTATCATCAACACTATGGTACTTTTACTGTTCTGCTTCACTCTGTCCTCCATGGACCCATGATCATATATTCATATTTTCCTGATCCCAGATTTGCTCAATTATTCCCTCAAACAGCCTATCTTCTGTGCTACTCTTTAATATAAGATTGTGGTTTTTTAGCTTCTTTCAAGTGCTTTTCACATTCTTTTCCATTGCATATATTTTCTATTTATTCTCCCTCTCTGAATGAGATGGGCGGTTAAGAAACAGGAGATATAAGTGTTAAGTATGGAGAATAATGGAGACCAGACATCTGACCAGTGACTTCAACTCTTTAATAAAGTAATAGAACATTTCAGAGCCAAGCTATGGGCAGCAGTAACCCTTTTATAGGGTTAGCTGCTACCTTATTAACCAATGAAATTTGCAACAGGTTCAAACTACTAACCAATAAGAAGTGTTCCAAAAGTGGCCAATCAGGGTCTAGTTCTGGCCCAATCCTGAGTTGTTGTATAAGGACCAATCGTGTGCAGGTTTTTAACCCCTAATTTGCATTTAGGTTATTCACTTTTATTGATTCACAACACCTCTCCCCCTTGGGTTCCGTTTGAGGGGAGCTGTAATAAAATCCTCAAGATATACAGGCCGTTTGGTCTGCCTGGATGATTTCCGAGGCTCCACCGGTTTTTGTCCAATGTCCGGTTCCGGTGGAGCGTTTGGATGACCTTTATTAAATTCTATTTCGCTGCACGGCGATTCTGTGCTGCATTCACTGTGGTTGTCTCTGCTACTCCGTGTTTCTTCGGGGTTTTGCAGTTCAGTTTCCCCCGTATTAAAGTTCCCTGAAAAGGTCAACTCCCTCCCCGCTTCACGTTCCGGTGCTTCGCTGGGCTGTAGGGTTTCCGTTGGCCTTCTATTAATTGTATCAAAGTCAATTCCCTCGATGCTTCCTCCCCCTTGAGTTGGTGAACCCGGGGAGTCATGGCCGCTGGGTGGTAATCTCGATCGGAGCTGGTCTATGTGGCGTTTCCACACCCTCCCATCATCTGTGAGCAGGTGGTAAGATCTAGGCCCGGTGAGGTGGGTAACGGTTGCGGGTATCCATAACGGGTCGCCGGAAAAGTTTTTGGCAAAGATTAAATCGCCTACCTTAAATTCCCAGCATTTGCTGCTGGAGCCGAAAGGCTTCTCCGGTGCGAAAGCGGGGTGGAGCTGGTCAAGGTGTGATCGTATTTTCCGCCCCATAAGAAGTTCAGCGGGCTTTTTGTTGGTCACGCTGTGGGCGTGATATGCTGCAACAAGAGAATTCGATTGATTTTCTCGTCGATGTTGCCAAATTCCATTTGTGAAGGGTCTTTTTACAAATTGTACCATGCGCTCTGCCCGTCCATTCGCCGCAGGGTGCGCGGGCGAGGTTAGCGCATGGCGGATGCCCCGATCAGCAAGATATTGTTCAAAGGGCAATGCAGTGAACTGAGGGCCGTTGTCCAAGACCAATACGTCCGGAAACCCGTGTGTGGCAAATAGTCTGTTTAATTTATTAATAACTGAGTCTGTTGTAGTTGTGTGCATTCGATGAATCTCGAGCCAGTTAGAATAGGCGTCGACAGTAATCAGGAAAGTGTGTCCTTTGGTAGGCCCCGCAAAGTCAATATGAATACGGGACCATGGTCCCCTCGGCGTTTCCATTCGGTTGGGCTTGCTTTAGGTGGGGCGTTGCTGACGTCCTGGCAACGTTGGCAAGTAGCGACCCAGGACTCGATTCTTTTGTCAATTCCCGGCCACCAAGCGTAGCTGCGTGCGAAGTGATTTCATCCGCACAATACCCAGATGTCCCTCATGCAATACCGCCAACACAGTCTGTTGCAATTTGCCAGGATTACGACTCGATCGCCCACAAGATACAGCCTTTTTGGGAAAACAGCTCGGTTTGGCGGGCTTTGAAAGCGCGCCATTCAGGTGCTATTTGGTCCGTCGGCCACCCCGTTCAACCCAGCATAGTATGTGTTGCAGAACGGGGTCACGTTTTGTTTCAAAGGCAATGTCTCTAGCCGTCAAGGGTGGTGCATGTAGAGCTTCGATCTGTGGCGTTGAGATGGTTGGGGCTGGATCCACAACAGAGTCTGGGAGCGGTGTTCTGCTCAATGCATCAGCGTGAGAATCGATTTCCCGGGCGGTGTTGCAAGGTGTAGTTGTAGGCCGCCAAGAATTCAGACCAACGGGTCATTCTGGGGACAATATATACGGGGTTGGTTTATTACCCGCAATGATCCCCAGTAGCGGTTTATGATCAGTGATTATTGTAAACGCACGGCCATACACATATTCATGAAATCTTTTAACTGCAGCCACAATAGCTAAAGCTTCTTTGTCCAGCTGACTATAATTTCATTCAGCTTTAGCTAAGGTTAGCGAAAAAAACGCGATGGGGGCCTCCGCTCCGTTTGGTAACACATGGGCCAGAATGGCCCCAACCCCAAAGGTGATGCATCACACGTGATAGTGAGCGGCAGAGTCTCGTTGTACTGCATAAGTACTGAATCAGAAGTTAGCAATTTCTTTACTTGTTGGAAAGCATGTTGTTCCCGTTGCCCCCAAACCCACGTTGCTTTTTTTGTCTAATAGTCTATGCAATGGTTCAGCTACTGTTGCTTTGTGGGGTAGAAAAACATTATAGAAATTGATAAGTCCAAGGAACGCCTGTAGGTCTGCCTTGTTCCTTGGAGTGGGTGCCTTTTTAATTGCTCGTAATTTGTCTTCGGTGGGATGAATTCCTTGGCTGTCCAGGAGATATCCCAAAAATTCTACTTTTTCGGTACATAAGTGGCATTTATCTTTTTTTACTCTGAGGCCTGCATTTTGGAATCTTCGTAAAACCTCTCTGAGTCGTTTTTCTAGAATGTCTTTGTTAGGTGCGATCAGTACATCGTCGAAATATGGGACAACGCCTTTTATCCCTTGTAACAACCTTTCCATTAAACTGGAAGATTCCAGGGCGATGCTTACCCGAATTGGAGCCGGTTGCATTTAAATGCGCCCTATGTGTTACGATCGCTTGCGCCTCGGCTGTGGTTGGGTCTACAGGCAATTGTTGATACGCCTGGGCTAGATCTAGTTTGCGTAAAACTTTCCCACCGCCCAGGAATGGAGCAAATGTTGCACTACCGGTACTGGATAAGCACTTTGCTGCAGTGCGTGGTTTAATGTGGCCCGGTAGTCTCCGCAAATTCTTAGGGACCCATCAGGCTTGATAGGCGTCACTATCGGGGTTTCCCAACGGGCGTGGTCGGTGGGTTCCAGCACGCCCTGCGCTATCAGCTTATCGAGTTGTTCGTCGATTTTAGGCTTCAAGGCGAACGGCACCCGACGCGGCTTAAGGCGGATAGGTGCTATCTCAGGGTTCAAGTTAAACGAGATTGGGGTCCCTTATACTTGCCTAGTCCGTTCCGAAAACGTCTTGGAATTCTTGCACGAGTGCTTCCTCCCAATCGACGCTTTCGGCCTTGTGGACTCCGGCTACAGTGATTCCGAGCGGCCTGAACCATTGAAGGCCTAGAAGACTAGGCCTGTCTCGATCCACTACAGTCAGTGGCAGTGCGACGGTGCGGTCCTTGAATGAGACCTGGAATCTGCGGGACCCGACGACGGGATTCGGTTGCCCTGATAGTCTTTGAGTATAACCCTTTGAGGGTTAAGGTCTTGGCGGCGAATCGTTGGAATGAGCTGTTGGAGCGTTTTCCACGACACCATCGAGAGGGAAGATCCCGAGTCTACCTCCATCACGCAAGGTTTGTTTCGATGGCGACCTTTACTCGGATTTTCCCGGCATCAAGGGATGTAGCGTGGCCTATGGTGATTGTTTGGTGGGTCTCTTCCCGCCTGGTTTCTTCACGCCTGGTGGAAGTGGTGGACGGCTTGTTTCTGTAGGAGTGGTTTCCCCATTGGTGGTTCAGTTTTTCTCGGTGTGTGCCGAAGAATCCTGAAGATTGGCATTCGGCCTGTCGGGTTTGGAGTTTTGTTTGCTTCTGCAAACCTTTGCGATGTGACCTCGTCTCCCGCAGTTCCGGCAGAGTGCGTCGAGGAATTTGCAACCTGATCGTGGGTGATTGGACCCACAACCGGCACACGGTCGAAATGAGTGTTGTGTGGGCTGGTCTCGCTCCGTTCGCAGTCGGTTGACCTCTTCCTCATCGCTGTCGGACGGGGACTCTAGGTCTTCGTGGTGAGTGGATACCAGTTGTCTCTCTGTGCGAGGCGAGGTATCAGTGGCGAGTTTGCGTAGCGGTGCGTTGGTGCGGCGCATTCGGGCTGCCGACTTCTTGGTCGCCTCTGCAGCCGAAGCTTCTTTAAGGGCATCGGTGAGGCTGATGTCCCCCTTAGCCATAATTTTACTCTGGATTGTGCCGTCTTCTAGGCCCAGAACCAGGCGGTCCCGGAGGGCTTCTTCTAAGTGTGCGAATCCGCAGAGGCCTCCAAGGTTTCGGAGGTCCGCGATGTAATCAGCAAGGCTTTCACCTTTCTGTTGGTCCCTCCGGTAATATTCGTGTCTTCTGACTAGGATTGGCACGGTAGGTGCGTAGTGAGCCCGTAATAAAGGCTCGAGGACGTCCCAGTCCATCTCTTTTACCTCTGCTGGCTTGGCAAGCGACTTTGCCATTTTAAACACGGTAGGGCCGCAGTGGGTTAGAAATATAGCTCTTTTTTTCCGGCTGTTGCATTTTTCAAATTGTTGGTTTCCAGAAACATCTGGAACCTATCCATGTACGACTCCCAGTCTTCGGTTTCTGGGTCGAATGGAGTGGGTGGTACGACACCGCTGGCCATGTTGCCGTTGATGGTGCGTGATCAACCACGTGCTCTGTTGGTCGCTCTGTATGTTAGTCAGCTCTTCGGTCTCCGTATCCCATCCTCGTCGCCAGTGTTAAGTATGGAGAATAATGGAGACCAGACATCTGACCAGTGACTTCAACTCTTTAATAAAGTAATAGAACATTTCAGAGCCAAGCTATGGGCAGCAGTAACCCTTTTATAGGGTTAGCTGCTACCTTATTAACCAATGAAATTTGCAACAGGTTCAAACTACTAACCAATAAGAAGTGTTCCAAAAGTGGCCAATCAGGGTCTAGTTCTGGCCCAATCCTGAGTTGTTGTATAAGGACCAATCAAGTGTGCAGATTTTTAACCCCTAATTTGCATTTAGGTTATTCACTTTTATTGATTCACAACAATAAGTAAATAAATAAAATTCTATTGAGAAATTATTTTCTTTTTATACCAACTTAAACTTTCTCTTTCTGTATCCATTTTTCCAAGATCCACCAAATAATAGTCTGTCCCACATTTAGAACATATTATCACTTATATGTGTTAAGTTCTCTTTTATTATTTTTAAAAATAAGGCAGTGAACATACTTATTTTAATAAACATCCAAGGCAACCCAGAAAACAACAATTTATACTTTCTGTCACACGTGTTAAAGCTTTCATTCGTAATTAAATCTATCCTCTGACTTTCCCAGCATGTATTCATCAAGTCCACATAATCAGACTACCTTTATTCAGATCAATAATACTCAGGGGTGGGATTCTACTGGTTCGGCCCAGTTCTATAGAACTGGTAGCTCTGAAGAGCAGCTGACATGGAACCAGTTTGTTGTGATGATCTTCTAGTCTTCTATTTGGCCCACCCACTCACCTGGGCTCTAGGCTGTGCTTTATTCCATGCTTTTTCCTCCTCAGCAGGAGAAAGTGAATGCTTGCTGTAGCTGGTAATTTATAAATAGTGCGCACACTCACTGAACTGGTTGTTATGCCGGTAGGACCCCTTCCCTGATAATACTCTTCTTCTTTCTACAAGTTTCACAGAAAAACAACAAATGTTTTTTTCTTTCATCAGTTTATTAAATATATCCTTTATTTTTCTTACAGCCTGAGTCACAGTTTTTCATATGCTATGACTATCACTAGATGGGCTCCCTTAATGGCTTTGGTTAATTAAGGCATACAATACCTCTTTTCAATTATAAAATATAAAATAAAGTTCCATCTTTAATCCTACCTCTTCCAAATGCAGAATTTCTTGCTAAAAGTTCATCAGTTAGGTTCATCCGTTTGGGCATATTTTCACCAGTATTCATAAGGCAAGGGTGTCAAACTCAAAGCCCATGGGCCAGATCTGACCCATGGGATGCTTAGATCTGACTGGTGGAGCTGCCCTGGAAACAGCAAAGGTTTGGACTGTGGTTCCTCTGCCAGCAAAAACAGAGCTTTGTTTTTGCTGGCAGAGGGTTGCAGGAGGCCATTGCAGCTATAAATGAAGCTCCTGAAGGCCACGGGCAGCCCTCCTGAGCTTTGTTTTCAGTGGCAGAGGGTTGCAGGAAGCTGTTGGAGCTGAAAACTGAGCTCAGGAGCTCATTTTCACTGGCAGAGCATTAGGTCCACCACAAGCACCCCTGACATGAGTCATGTTGAGCTGTCCATGCCCACCCTGGCCACACCCACCCCAGCCCCCCAAGGTCAAACACAACTCTGATGCAGCCCTCATAAAATTGAATTTGATACTTCTCTCATATGGGTTTTATCCCAATCATGTTCATATTATTCCATTCAAGCCAGGATCTCTGATCTAGACACTATCTTGCCAGTTAATTTAATTTTGTCTACATTCCACCAAATTGGGAGTATACTCAGTGTGTTGACTCCCCTCCAAAACACAAACAAAAAAAAAAAAAAAACCTACGTATGCAGGATGTGAATTTATGAACAATTTGATCATTTATGCAAGCATTTATTTATTTAGGAACATTTGTATTATACTGTCTCTGCTTTGAAATTTACCACAAAATTAAGGATTATTTAAGAAGGCTGTTTGTTTATCAAATGTTCTGCCTGCCTTGTGCGAATACGTATGCCATAGGTTTCCAATATTCTTTTGTTCAAATGAAGCTAATTCCTATAGCTCTGCTTCCAAATATGAAGAAATAATGAACATGTAGCAATATTAATTACCTCTTCGGAATACTATTCTAACAATTTACCAAGGTTTGTTTTCATAAACTACTGTTTCCTTTCATTTAGTTCAGAAGACTATCCTAATTAGAAGCTTCAGCAGCATTAATTGGCCTCTATTAGTTTTAATTGGGACAATTTAGTTTAGATGCTCTAAAATCTTGCACTAGATAACTGACAGGTCAGAGACACTGAAACCTAATCACTTTCCTTTTTTACTTTAAGCCGGGTAAAATTACTGTGGAGATCCAAATCTCTAAATGAGGGGGAATATAACAGGTGGAAAACTTTACAAGAAAGGATATGCTAGGTCTCCTTTAATTAAGGGCTGATTGTGAAAAGAAGTAATTAGGCTTTCTGTATATATTTTGGATGGAAAGTAGTTGTCACAAAGCTTGGGAACTAAAGTCATGCACTCAGTCTAGTTCTGTATTTTGCTGGTGATGCATTTGTAGATAATGGCCAGCTTGCAAACCAGCTGATTCCTTCAATAAACATGGTTGCATTGTTGCAAATGACTATTGTAGAGTTCATGAAGTAGAATTTTGACCTGTCTTTGCTGAAAAACTATAATGGGAAAATGTTGTATTTGAAAATCAAAACATTTCAGTTTACTGATTTTGGGTTTGTCAGATGCAAATTAGTCCCACACGGAAATGTGGATCAATTTTTATTTATTTATATCTTTAACTAAAAATAAGAATGGAGTGAAGGGGCAGAGGTGAGATAATGGCATTTCAAAAATTAAGGTTGAAAAAAAGAAATATTGCTATGTGTTCTGACCAAGGCTTCCTGAGACAGTAGCAATCACAAGCTGTTCCCAAAAACCTTTTTTTATTATTTCAACGGCTGTGAATTATATGCATTTACAGCCTGTAATGAGTCCCAAACAGTTTATGAATAGTCCAACAGAAGTATGCCATAGCCTTTCGGGACAAGGCTGATAAGCACCCACCTTTATCTCCCTTGAAATGTTGCCAATGACAGCAAATTAGCTGTATAAGGCCAAATGGAGCACAAAGTCAACATGGAGCTTCAGATTTTAAACCGACCAGAATGAACAAAGTTGCTTCCCGCAAAGGCTCATGTCCCTTTGCTCCTCCTTTATGTCTTATGGGAGGGGCCAACAATCTCCAAGCTTTGCTCCTGAGTCGCCTCTTTTGTCTTAACTGTTCTTGCCTTCTGGCAGCTCTCCGCAACTGCGCACAGGGAACAGGCTTCCCCTGTTCCTCTGCCTTGCTGATGTCAGATTCTGGAGGCCCAGGAGTCAGCACATAACTCTCAGATGGCCCTGGCCCCATCTCTGTGTCAGACACAGATCCCTCATCTGAGCCCTCCCCAGACTCCAGGACTGGTCCATGTTCCTTCTCACTGTCCAACTCTGCTGCCAGCTCTGCAGGCCGCCGGCGGACCACAACACTATGAACAGTGGATGAATTTGACCATTCAATCATTGAATTTGAACAATTGAATTTGAATTAACTCATTAAATGAATTTGATCACTGAATCATTAAATCAAACTGGAGAGCCAGTTTGGTCTAAGTGATTAAGGGACCAGGCTAGAAATTGGGTTACCGTGGGTTCAAATCCTACCTTGGCCATTAAAGTCAGCTGGGTGACTTTGGGCCAGTCATGCTCACAGGGTTATTGTTGTGAAGAAAATAGGAGGAGGAAGGAGTATTAGGTATGTTCACCACCTTGAGTTATTTGTAAAAACAATAAAGACATGATACAAATAAATAAATAAAATTTTAAAATAGTTGGTCTATTTATCTAAAATGTATCTCCATCTATTCCAAATACTCATAGATCTGACGATGTTTTTATTATTATTGGTATCACATAAGCAATAGCTTATTAAAATTTCAATGGATTTCTTTTTGTTCTTTTGCTTTCTGACCATGAGCACAAAAGCTAACACATTAATCAGAAATTATGTGCTCATCTTCTCTCTGTTTTGATTTTTCTGTGAAGCTTTTGGACCAATAATGTCAAATACTATAAGTTGGAAAAGGGAAGAAAGAAAGAAAGAAAGAAAGAAAGAAAGAAAGAAAGAAAGAAAGAAAGAAAGAAAGAAAGAAAGAAAGAAAGAAAGAATCATCATTATCCTGTTGATAATTGTTTCTAATAATGATACACATTGTGGTATCATAAAGATTTGTTAAATTATCTGCAACTCTGAAAGAAGACAGAAACATGACTTTCTAATTTAAAAGGCTAAAATTAAACATCTATAGTCTAGAGAAATAATGTTTTCCCCAAAACGTTTCACTTTGTTCCTCCAGTTGTAAGGAAAATTCTGGTTATTACATGACTGAATACAAATAATATATATGAATAGCCAAAGATATCAAGAGAGTAAATTGTGTTAAATAACCATTCATTCTTTCATCTTCAAGTTCTGTTTAATTTTATTGGTTTATAATTTGTATTCCAGATTCCCGAAATTCTACTTAAAATCTCTAGAATGTCAAAGTACATTAATGCAAATATATACTGTATATAATTTTTTTAATGAGAATTACTGATACCTGTTTTTTTTCTTTAACATTTAATGTAGATGGCAGTAATTCAGTTTGTGGCAAAATGTGGCAAAAAGGAAATTAAGTGGCAACCCAATATGCAAGTAGCAGTTTTATATTACAAGGCCTAGTACTAAAGCTTATACGAACATGGTTTAATAATCTGAAAATATTCTTTTAAAGCAGAATTCAGCGCTGGAAATGTTGGAGCCCAGTTTTATTAGATTCAATTGGTTTTTCTGTGAATTCAGAAATCTACCTTTATAACTGGATCAATGTCAGGAATTTTTGAGCTCACAGCTATATGAAATTGGTAATCCCCTTCACACACATAAGGGGGATACCAATCTCCATGTAAATGGACTAATATTCAAATTTGGTGTAATCTACTTATTGTACTGGTTGTGTGATTTCCAAAATTAGTTTTTGAAAATTACATGTGTGATGATTGAAAAATTGCTATTGTTCCTATAAAAAGAAAGTTAACATAAGTGAATGTAAAAACTATGGAGGATTAATTTGTTAAGTGTGTGTAAGAAGATATGTGGTTGGCTTTTGATTGAAAAGATATGACAATGAACAACATTTAGGAAATGGTCCACTAAGAGTCTGGAGAGCAGGCTTTTATTCTTTTTGCCAGTCAGTAACAATATATGATAATGACAAATAAATTGGACAGCTGTTAATTCAGAGAAAAAAAGTATGATAACATAAATTGGCTTGAATTATGAAAAGATTTGCACAAATGGAAGCCTGAACATTGAATGTATGTGAGATAAGTAAAATGTGTATTAGTATAAATGGAATGCTTAGGGACTGGTTCAATACAAAGCAGAGAATAAGAAAGTGATGTCTCCTTGTTTATTTATAAATGATAAAAAATTCTGGTAACATCGGAGTTATTTGGATGGAATGTGAATGCGCTTATATGCTAATATTACTGGATTTGCTAAAGCCCAAAGGATTTACAACAAACATTGGATAGAATATGTGATATATGAATATATGATACAATGAGGAGTAGGACTCAATTTTGTGACAGGGAAAATTGAATGAATGGTTGCATATCTATACATTTGATGAAAAATTAAAGATAGTAGATGCATTTATGTAACAAGATACAATTTTATTAAAGATAGGAAAATTGAAACATTTCAAGACATCTAAATGCTGGTGGAATGATAGTCAATTGTCTACTACAAGGAATGAATGCTTATCAAAAGACGTGAAAAAGACTATGCTTCTCCCCACTTTGTTATATGAAACAGAGCTAAACATGCCAGGACAAACATAAAAGTAAGCTGAAGGCAACGGGAATCGGATATTTAATAAGTCTGTGTGGTAAAACAAAGAGAGATAAGGTCAAGTATGAATGGATACCACATTAATGTAGATTGATACAGAAAGAGTGACTTGGATAGAAACAGTACAGCAAGATGATTTGATCATAAAGAAAATGAATGAGGACCGACTCACAAACAAATAAATGAAAGACGAGTAAATAGAATGAGAAGCAGGGAAAGCTGACAATGTGGTTAGATGAAGTAGATGAGATCTTCAATAGGAAATAATTGAAAAGATTAAGAATGTGAGATTGTTTGTTTATCTATCAAATTTAAACAGCTATCCATCTCTGCTTTCGATATGTTCATACAGTAATTCATACATTGGTATATCTACTTATTATGCGCTGCCTTGAATTACTGTATGAACATATCGAAAGCAGGCATTATTCACATGAATGAGTTATATATGTGCAGAGATATAATGAATGTTGTGGGGTGTAAAGTAGATTTACATAGATTTCCTTCCTCTTATTTTCTGCCTTTCACTTCACTTGTTGTTTACTATCTATTCTCTTATACAAAAGTTATGCAAAATTTTGTTTACCCCAAAAGGGAATTCTGTATTTACTAGATTTAAATTTTTGTCCCTTGAATTGGGCAGCACAATCCAGAGTGAAGGCAAAACTATACCACGTGTCTGGATGAATGAATAATTAAGATATTTTTCAGATGTCCTTCAAAGAGCTTTATTATAGAACCAGGTGTTTCTATTACATTAAAAATTATAATACGATTATGGAAAGAAATATGCAAACTGGAAGTAGCTTTGGGAGAATATGTAAAAGGTAAGATCTTTTAAAATAATTTCAAGCAACTCCTATATTAAACAGCTCAGAAACAAACTTTTAATTCCAAAGCAAATCTTTCCATTTCTCAAATCTTAAATGCTGACATTAAAAAAAAGTGAATCCATCCAGTAGACTGAATTAGCAGTTTTTTTGATCATGTAATTTATTTCTCAAAGTTTTCACATATTCCCTGTTTAGCTTCAACTGTCTGAGTGCAGGTGATTATCAAGAAATGAAACTGCCAGTGATGAAAAATTGGGCCAACTCAGTATTAAAATAAACAGCCTAGTACTGTGGCAAAGGAAAGCTTGGTTTAGAGAGATTATCTGGCTATATCATCTGAAATAAATGTCAGCAGATGCGGCCTTGGTTTTGTTATAACACAAACAATGTTGCAGTGTAATTTGTTTTTCACTATTTCAATTCACAGTTGTCTTAAAAAGAAAAACCCTATTCATATCCTTTCATTTTGAAAAGTTAATTACCACCTTCCAACTCAGATTTATTCATTGCACACATTTTAAAAAATAATTCTAGGAATAGATATGGCCTTCATGTTTATCTGGATGAAATAAATCTTTCTTAGGGGAATGTTTCTTGAATTCCTAAGTTATGCAGTTCAAACGTATTGGGGAAAAAACCCAGTATTATTTGTAGAAAAATAAATTAAAAATGCAGATCATTATCTTAGGATAATGTGTATGTATGTATGTAGGCAGGCAGGCATGCATGCATGTATATATATGTATGTATGTATGGGTGTGTGTGTGTGTGTGTGTGTGTGTGTGTGTGTGTGTGTGTGTGTGTGTGAAACAGAAAAAGAAATTTAAAAACGCAGATCATCACCTTAGGGTAATAGATATAGATAGATAGATGGACGGACGTATGTATATATACATACATATATACAGACTTGTGGTAGTAAATGGTTTGGTTGTAATATAAATATTCAAATGGAGGCCACTGGCATACCATGCAGCTTACACTCCATGGAAATTCATGCTAAACTTTGCACAGCAGAACATGGTCTTATTTGCTTTCATTCTATTATTAATAAAACCATTTAAATGTTTCTTTAAAACAGTACTTTCCTCAATTGCTTCCATATACCATGCATTTGACAGCATCTAGCATGACCTTCTCAGCTATTCATATTTACCAGAGCTGTAAGGAAGGCTGAGTTGCTTAGATAACCTTGTTTTTTCCCATCCTGTTCTTTGCTCCCAAAGTATATCTACTTGCTGTAATCTGCAAGTGGCCAAACTTTCCTGGCTCATGACTCCTATCATGCTCTCTGACCAAAAGATCTAGATTACCTCAAAACACCACCACCCTCCTATTACATGTTCCAAATTGCTAAAATCACATAAGACATTGTGCAAATCTTGTGCAGTTTCAGTGAAATATCAAGAGACTCCAGAGTTTCTCCTCAAGCCACCATAGGATCTTATTTAGAATTGCTGATGTCTCAAATTCTCGTGTAATTTTAGAAATCTGAAGAGGGGCAGACATTTCATGTTTTAGTAGGCATATCAGCACCCACATATTCTGTGCAGCTGGCTTCTGTTCTAATCCCTTATGCTGTCTTTGCATCCTTCCATTGTGATTTGATATTGATATTTTCCCAGGCTTTTAAGCATTCCATTGATAACTGGTAGGATTGTGACATTTTCAGACTCCTTCTCACCTGCCATACACTTTCTGATCCAAATACATTCAAATGTTACATTCCAAAATTAATATAAAACTACTTAATTCTTGGTCAAACAATAGATTCATCAATCCAAATCTTATCTACCCAGGCAGCTGAACTTCAAAGTTTCAAACAAAACTTTTTTGGTCCAGCTAGCTACAAACTTTTTAACTGGAGATGCCAGGATTGAACATGCAATGAAAGCATTATACCATTCATAATTCCCTTCTTGTCATGAAAAATGGAAATGACACTTTTAATGAACTCTTTGTCCTTTCTTGTCTTTCTCTAGCCTATGCTACATGCTAATAAAGCCTTCTTAGAGAGGAGAAAAAAAGGCACATCGTAGTAAATGCAATTAATTAGGATCTGTCCCAGGTTTGAGACCCTAGGATCATGTGACAAGTGAGCCCCCATCCTCGCCCCAGCTCCTGCCAACCTAGCAGTTTAAAAGCATGCAAATGTGAGCAGATAAATAGGTACCACTTAGATAGGAAGATAACAGTGCTCCGCAATGTCATGCTGACTACATGACCGTGCAAATGTTTTTGGCCAGCACTGGCTGTCAATGATCTTGAAATGGAAATGAACAGTGCCCCTTATAGTTGGCAATGGTTAGTGGAGTAAAATCCACAGGACTCTTTTTACCTCTCTTTTTACTCAATTGAGAATGCATGTGACTATGGATATCTCTGGGCAGTTTGTGCTGGAACTGTGGAGTGCAAAAAAGGAGTGGGTATGTTGTAACTCTGTGTAATATTTGCTGACCATGTCCCATTGAACCTGAGGCTGGTGTGCAGGTTTTAGACACAGATTTTATTATGGACTGAGAATTCCAGTCCAAAAGCAGCTGGTGCCTCGGGCCGAGTTGAGCAAATGGTTTCTTGCCATGGTCTTCCCAGGCCTATCCAAAAGTAGAAGGAACTCTAAGGTTCTCCTTAAGAAAAAACAATGCATTGTTTCTTTTTAATCCTATTTCTTAAAATCATATTTTTTGAGTTGGGTAGCAATATATATTGCATAAAGGAATATAAAAAAATCTAAACAACTAGAGCTATTGTTGGGGGGAGTTCATGAGTTTTTAAGAGTGACATGGTTATCTTACCCATTTAAACAATTTTAAACTCTCATTTCCCCTCTGGAATTTTCTAAATCCAATATTTTTTTTCCAGTCCCTTCTGTTTTGGGGAAACTCTGAAGGAATGCTTATTGAACTTCATACAACCCTGATTCTGTTTCTCTCTCTTTGTCTCTTTGTCTTTCTGTCTCTTTCTGTCTCTCTGTCTTTCTCTGTCTCTGTCTCTTTCTCTGTCTCTTTCTCTGTCTCTTTCTGTGTCTCTGTGTCTCTTTGTGTCTCTGTCTCTCTCTGTCTCTGTCTCTCTTTCTCTCTCTCTCTTCCCCTCCTCCCCTCTCAATTCTGTAGTAGAGACTCTGTAAAAGAACCTTCAGGGCTGAATACGAGTGCTCTATCATTGCTATTCAATGTACCTTCCACTGAAAATGCATTTTAATGTGCTGATTGAACTCAGAACTGGATTAGAATATTGATAAAGTATGAAAGGTGATGGCTAACTGAATTCCAGTGTGCATGTTTGTCCTAGTCATGTGGATCAGATCAATTATTACTGGAATTCACAACAGGGAATTCTGCAAGAATTTCTTAAGCCACTTTCACTGCTTTGCATTTAACTGAGTTTAGTCCTGTCTCAGTCAATGTAATTAGATCCTTTAATTAAATATAGTTGGTTACCTATGGAACATCCTGTCCAAATGATTTTTTATTTGAAGAGGTCACATGAAATTCAAATTGACTCCAGTTTTAAAAGGATCATTGAACTTTTCAGAGCCAGTTACATAGGTACCTTTAAAGCAGTGGTTCCCAAACTTTTTCAGTCCACCGCCCCCTTGGTGCTACAAACTCATCCTCAGTGCCCCCCACCCAGGGGTGGGATTCAAATTTATATGGGCATGGCCTAATTTGAGGGTGTGGCTTGCTGGTCACGTGACTGGCTGGCGTGGCTTGCTGGTCACAAGACCGGGTAGGTGTGGTTTAGTGGTCATGTGATTGGGTGGGTGACTGGCAAACAAGTGGTCCTCACTTAATGGCTGGTTGTTTAGCAAGTGTTCTAATTTATGACTGCCCTCCCCAGAGATACTTGACCTATTTTTGGAGTTTTCACAGCCATGCACACACATACACACACATTCCCTTCTAACTCTTCTAACCCTTCTAACCCTGCTGGAGCAGGTCATTGGACTAGAATTGGCAAAGCATCTCTGATTAGATTCTAGTAGTAAATAAAATCTAATCAGAGATGCTTTGCCAATTCTTATTGATTTGTTTTATTTGTATCTCTTTATTTTATGTTGATGAATTGCATTGACATGTGTGTCCCTTCTTGTGCACAACCCAGAAGCTTTTGTGATTCTTTGCAGCAAAAATTACCAACCTCTGGCTTTGCTCTACTTTTCAAACATGCCGCCACTGCCGCGTTCTAGGTGCCGGCCCCACAGGTCCACCCCATTGAGCCCACTACACTGGAGGGACCTGCCCAAGCAAGTCAAGTCAATGGGGTGAGCCTGAGAGAGGGAAAGAGTCAGGGGTGGGATTCTACCAGTTCGCACCTATTCGGTAGAACCAGTTGTTAACATTCTAAGCAGTTTGGAGAATCAGTTGTTAGAAGAAATTACTATTTTTTATGGTGGAGATCTGGTCCAATGGATCCTGTTTAAAGCCTCAACAAAATGTGAGAGCTTCCTGATAGTCTTGACCATGTTTCGTCCACAAAACCTTTAATAGAAGTAAAAGATGTTTCAATGTGGAAAAGGGCTTCAGTCTAAACTAGGCTCATTTCAATCTGATGCAACAGGTCTCTCTCTCTCTCTCTCTCTCTCTCTCTCTCTCTCTCTCTCCCCCCCAGACTGGCTTTGCTCTACTTTCCCAATGAATGCCTGCGGGGCTGGCAGATGGATGGATGGATGGATAGATAGATAGATAGTAGACAGCGAGAGACAGGTAGGTAGGTAGATAGGTAGGTAGATTGGTAGATAGGTAGGTAGGTAGGTAGGTAGGTAGGCAGGCAGGCAGACCTTTTGGATGAATGTATGGATAGGTTGGTAGGTAGGTAGATAGATAAATTGGTAGGTAAGTAGGTAGGTAGGTAGGAAGGTAGGTAGATAGATAGATCTATATTGGTAGGTAGGTAGGTAGGTAGACAGAAAGACAGGCAAGCAGGCAGGTAGGTAGGTAGGTAGGCAGGAAGGAAGGCAGGCAGGCAGGCAGACAGACCTTTTGGATGGATGGATGGATGGATGGATGGATGGATGGATGGATGGATGGATGGATGGATGGATGGATGGATGGATGGATGGAAAGATAGACAGACAGACAGACAGACAGAATGCAACAGTGGCAGCACTTTGGGAAAGTAGAACAAAGCCAGACTGGGAATTGAAGTCCACATAAGTTGCCAAGGTTGAGAAACACGGGCTGAATATATCAACCCAGCCATTCTGGTTAGAGATTAGCATGCTGTTTGATTCTGGCTTAGTCAATAAACCATGGCTAAGATCTTCCTGCTCCTTAATGCAGCTGCCCCTCTGCCCTTTCTCCAGCCTCCTGCCCCAGTTCTTTCTTTGGCATCCAATTTTGCAATGCTCCACCCAGGAGGAGGAAGGCGTGCAGAAGCAGCCCAGACCAGCGGAGGTGGAGGGAACAGTCACTTGGAAAGTAAACAAGCAAGCAAGCAAGCAAGCAAGCAAGCAAGCAAGCAAGCGCAGGGCTTGGTTGGAAGAACTGGGCTGCAGAGGGAGGCTAGGTTCTAGGTCCGGGCCAGCCATGTAGAGCCAAACCAAACCGAGCCACGCACCTTCAAGAGCCGCAGCGGCACCCACCTGCATCCTGCACCCAAGCCTGGCTTTCTGGAGAGGTGGAGGCTGGGCGGGTGCTGCACGCTCCCTTGTTCTCCTCTGGGGACGGGGACCCTAACACCAGACCACCTACCCCTTCCACTGCGCGTCTTGGGAGGGTTTTGCTTTTGGGCCTTCTGGCGCGCCTCCACCGCTTCCACTGGAGAGGGCAGCCTGCAAGCTAAGGCGCCCTCTTTCCACCACCTCCCACCTCTCCCCCCCCCAAGGCTTGGCAAGGCTCACCACGCGGGGGTTCCGCATTCGAAAGGCTTGTTATGGAGCGATGAAACAGTCAATGGGCTGCGTGGCTGGAAGTCAGTAAGCCTGCGGGGCCGGTGCCTCGAACGCCTCCCTGCCGCCTCTTCGCACCCCCCTATCAGCCCCCTTGCCTCTTAGCGCCCCCCTAAGGCATCCCCCCCCCCCAGGGGATGGTACCACCCACTTTGGGAACCACTGCTTTAAAGGATAATGTAAACGTTTCTATTATTTTAAGATATAGTAAAAGGACATATTTCTCAAAGAAAAGATTTTAGAGTGCTATGAATATTTAGTAACTAGAGCAGGATATTTAGTGATGATGTTAGATTTATGTAACAATATTCACGAAAGATGAAAAACAAGACAACTTCCCATGAGGGAAAGAAACTCTGTTTCAAAATGTTGAATTATGGAAATCAAACAAATGCTTTTACTTCTTTGCAAATTCATAGTTCATGATATTTTTAGAAGAAATTCATTTGGCTCATACTATTATACAGTATGTATTCTCCTTGGAAATGCTATATAATCTGGTACATAACTGACATTTAGATCACAAATGCCATGGATATTAGTATTTCATTTCTTCCCTTTCAGTGTGATCTACACAATCTAAACTCTTTTAAAGAAAATCTTTTTTTTTTTTTTTTTTAAAAAAAGCACACTCACACTGGATGGAGTGTTTGAAAACTAGAAAACACCTGACCTCATTTTTTTTAAAGTTTCTTGGCGTTATCCCACATGTATAGATATATTAAGCTATTGTGGGAATTTACTTATAATCAAAGTTACCTTTGAAAAGTCCAAGTATTACAAAAGCTTACTAGGACTGAAAATAATTCCCTTGAAAAAAGATTTTATTGGCAGTGAGGTAGATTGTTATTAGCCACTTAGCCAAATACAAAATTCTCAAGATTTTCATCAGGAAATTTCTTTTTAAAAACATCCATATGCTGTTTATTTGAATCCCCAGTTTTACTGACAACATAAATAATAATCAAAGGGATATATTTATTGACATCTGTTGTAATTAGTGTAAGATATTATCTAAAAACCGAATTCCGCTAATCTGCTTACAAATGTCTTTTTTTTTTTAAAAAAAAAATGCTATTAATATTTTTGAACAGAAATTTAACAGTTCATGCATAGTTTTCTAATTCTTCTTCTCATGTTTTGTCTTTAACTGACTATTTATTGAAAGAAAAATTATTCTGGCAATACCCAGTTATGCTATTTTAGATCAGAACACTGCAAGTTCTGGATCAGTTCTACTGATTTACTGATACAATTACAATAGAAATGAAACTTATGATTAAAAAATGAGACATTAAATATTCTCATGCTTGCCACCCTTTATTTTTTATCTTTTATGTTTTACTGATGTTACTGTAATTGTTTGATTATTGTGAGCCACCCAGAGTTGTGGAGATTCTGGCAGCATAGAAGAAATTATTATTGCTATTATTATGGTTGGCAGCACAGTCACCCAGATGTTCAGATTGGATTTGGAATTTTTATCCACATCAAATCCTTTCCAAAGATCTGGGATAAGCAAATGTTGTTGTTTGATGGTGTTAAATATATAGTGAAAGCAGGGGTGGGATTCAAATTTCTTAACAACCAGTTATGTCGGTGTGGCCTAATTTGTGAGTGTGGTTTGGTGGTCATGTGACTAGGTGCGATGGTTTGCTGACTGGTTGTGGCTTGGTGGTCATGTTACTGGCTGGGCATGGCTTGTATGTAAATATTGTAAATATTTATGTAAACATTGAATTTTTTTTATGAAAAAGAGCAACTTTTGCCCAAAATCAGGCAAAGCAGGCAGGCAGGTTGAGTTCCTCACAGAATCACAGATTCACTTAGAGATCTATCTATCTGCTACCTGAGTCTGCACTGAAAAATAGAAGTGTCAGTCCTAAGGAAGCTTCAGCTCTGCTTTTAGATTAGCTAGAAAGCAAGAAATCCATAAATTTCCTGCTTTCTAGCTAATCTAAATCTCTCGGCACAGCAGAACAGCTGATGGTCGGGGGATAAAAGGGAAAATAGCAACTTAACATGCAAGTTTGATGGAGCGCATGCCAGGTAAGGAGTGAGTGAGCAGGGCGGGGGCAGCCAGTGGTGCAATTTAGCAGCTCTCTGAACTGGGCAGAACCATAACTATCGGTTCTATAGAACTGGTCCGACCAGGTAGAATCCCACCTGGGGGAAAGGATATAAGTAAAGCTGTCTTTTGCAATTGATCAAGTGAATGATTGTTTATTGGGAAAGCAATGTATAATTTCAGCATTTGTTAGTACATAAGCGAATAGAGGTTACTGATGATTCTTTTGCATTTGATAGCAATTGGAAACTTTTGAGATTAGAATTATCATACTGCATGATCTAATATCTTTATAAGATTATAATTGGATTTTTGTAACCTTACTTTACATAAGGTGTTCTGTGGTTGGAGGAAAAAAGGAACAAAGAGTCAAAACTTCAAGGAGGGAAATAAAAATAACATTATTCGCTTTATCCCATTATAAAAAAAAACAATTTAGGTAGATTACATATACAATATTTTTTGTTTTGGCATGTTGCCAAGTGAGGTCATCTTGGTCTCAGAAACAAAACACTATTGTACATTTTCCCCATGCCTGTCAAAATGCACATTCCACCATATATTTTTTTATTTATAAAACATTAGAAACATGGAAGGGCATATTAGGAGGTATTGTAGATTTCTAAAATGAGTGTTGAAAGCAAAATTAGTTAGCCCATATTCAGAATTGAAAGAAGCAGAAGTGTTTCAGATTTCAAACAAGGATCCTCAAAATTAACATGTCTTTCCCCATGCCTGAAGGACCAGCCACGAGCTACGTGGGAGGCTAATTCCAAGGGCCTCTTCCGTTCCAATCCCAGAGTTGAAGTCCTGCGGACTTCTGGTCCGCTCCCTCTCAGCCAGGAAGCTCTTCCACCTCAAAGAAAGGTCCAATCTAAGCGGGTGGCTGCGGAGCAGCAGCAGCGTCTGGAGGCGCTGTCCCATGTTGAGGCAGCCACACCGTCAAGATCCCTTAGGCCTAGGGGGTGCCTGATCGGTTTCCCAGTTCATTGCCCTGTTCGCCCCAGCCAGGCTTGAGAATAGATCGATTTTTTGGGGCAGCAGATGGAACACGCTATCCACACCAGCGCTCCTTTAATTACCCAGACACCATTTCTGCACTGGCTGATGCCCTGGCAGGATGAGCCCTAGTCATCTTTGTTGCTCCTTCTTTTGCACTCTTTCTAGAGTGTCAACATCTTTTTTTTATATTGTGAAGACCTAACTGGGTAATATTCCAAGTGTGGTCTTACCAAGGCAGTATAAAGTGGTATTAACACTTCACATGATCTTCATTCTATCCTCTGGTTAACACAGCCTAGGACTATGTTGGCTTTTTTGGCAGCTGCAGCACAATGCTGCTGGCTCGTCTACATTCAAGTGATTATCCACTAGGACTCAGGAAAATATTCATCAGAACAAAAAGGGCATTAAGAGAATGGCCACCTGTGGTTGAACCCAGTTGCCACCATTGAAATACAGCCTAAACTCAACATATTTTCCTGATCCCCAACAGAAAGCAGAAACATGGAGAATATGAAGAAATTATCAGCAGGTACACTGAGGCTGATCCTGCCAGATCCAAGGCATCACTGGTGCAGGAGACTGCCACTGACTGGCCGCACGTGGCTGTGCCAAACGCCGCAGCAGCAAGGGAGAAGGGCAGCAAGGAGAAGGGAAAGCAACGTGGCCCGAACCCGAAGGTCTCCGAATATCCAAGCTGTCGCCGCCCGCCCACCCACCCGAGGATGCAAGGGGGGAGAATTAAGTCACCCCGAAAAGACGTCCTAGCCGTTTTTTCGGGGTCAAAAAAATAAGGCCCGGCCTTATTATGTGAAAAACACGGTAGAATTATCATACTGCATGATCTAATATCTTTATAAGATTATAATTGGATTTTTGTAACCTTACTTTACATAAGGTGTTCTGTGGTTGGAGGAAAAAAGGAACAAAGAGTCAAAACTTCAAGGAGGGAAATAAAAATAACATTATTCGTTTTATCCCATTATTAAAAAAAAAACAATTTAGGGTAGATTACATATACAATATTTTTTGTTTTGGCATGTTGCCAAGTGAGGTCATCTTGGTCACAGAAACAAATTACTATTGTACATTTTCCCCATGCCTGTCAAAATGCACATTACACCGTATTTTTTTTTTTTTTTTATAAAACATTAGAAACATGGAAGGGCATATTAGGAGGCATTGTAGATTTCTAAAATGAGTGTTGAAAGCAAAATTAGTTAGCCCATATTCAGAATTGAAAGAAGCAGAAGTGTTTCAGATTTCAAACAAGGATCCTCAACAACATTGTTTTTGTCAACAATGCCTGAAAGAAGCCACATTTTTTCTGGAGTCTACGATAGCCATGTAACTGGGCTGCTACAAGGGCTATATAGTCTTAGAATAACAGAGTTGAAAGGGTCCTTGGAGGTATTCTAGTCCAACCCCCTCTCAGGCAGGAAACCCTGCACCATTTCAGACAAATGGTTGTCCAATCTCTTCTTAAAAGCTTCCAGTGTTGGAGCATCCACAACTTCTGGAGGCAAGCTGTTCCATTGATTGATCGTTCTAACTGTCAAGAAATTTCTCCTTAGTTCTAGGTGGGTTCTCCCCTTGATCGGTTTCCATTCATTGCTTCTTGTTCTGCCCTCAAGTGCTTTGGAGAATAGATTGACCTCCTTTTCTTTGTGGCAGCCCCTTAGATGTTGGAACACTGCTATCATGTCACACCTAGTCTTTCTTTAATTAAACCAGACATCCATCATTTCTGCAATTGTTCTTTGTATGTTTTAGCTTCCAGTCCCCTAATCATCTTTGTTGCCCTTCTTTGCACTCTTTCTAGAGTGTCAACATCTTTTTTTTATATTGTGAAGACCTAACTGGAGTAATATTCCAAGTGTGGTCTTACCAAGGCAGTATAAAGTGGTATTAACACTTCACATGATCTTCATTCTATCCCTCTGTTAACACAGCCTAGGACTATGTTGGCTTTTTTGGCAGCTGTGAAATATGTACTGTAATTGAATCATGATCCATGAAAGAACCAATCAAAGTCTAAAATGTGACTGTATTCATCAATTGATTTAAAAGCTATCTAGCTACCGTGTTTCTCATATAATAAGGCCGGGTCTTATTTTTTTTTGAGCCCTGAAAAAATGGCTAGGCTGTCTTTTTGGGGGTGACTTAATTCCCCCCCCCTTGCATCTTTGGGTGGGCAGGCAGCGACGGCTTGGAAGTTGACCTCGGCGTTGGTGGGGCACTTCGTATCGGGGTCAACGCAGGCAGCACCATATCCGGGTGTGCAACAAAAGTACTTCCTAATGGCAAGCCCCACCACCATCCCCCCCCCATTTCGCATGTTTTAATATAGGCCTTAATTTGAGGGCTTAATTTCATTTCATGCCTATAAAACATGCTGGGACTTCCTATTGGGGAGGCCGTATTGTTGGAGAAACAGGGTAGCTAGCTATCTGTCTATTTATTCATACATACTGTCCTAATATGATTAATATGAAACAATAAAAGTAACACTATTTAATGAAGGAAAATGGGACCAAAAAATAGAAATATCTTTACTAAAATAAACGTTTCTTCAGTCCTGGAACTCAGTGGAGGAAAAACAATGCCAGGAGTTCTACAAGAGTTAATTCTTCTGGTCAATGACATAAAGACCCTACACATTAAATACACAGATATGGTACAAAATTTGGCCTGAATAACCTATGAATTCAGATACAGAGAGATACCTTATACCAGGGGTCCCCAACCGCCGGTCCGCGGACCGGTACCGGCGTGAACAAGCCTTACCGGGCCGCTGGTTGCTGGGCGCCGCCATCTTTTTTGGTAAAAAAGCAATTTTTCGTCAAAAGATGGCGGCGCCAGCGCTTCGGTGAGCTTTTCTGGGTAAGAAAGCCATTTCTACCGAAAAAGCTCACCAGAAGCGCTGGCGCCGCCATTTTTGACGAAAAATCACTTCGTGACGTAACCGGAAGTGATTTTCGTCAAAAAGATGGCGGCGCCCAGCTGACGCCGGAACCGGGCCGCGGTGTCGAAAAGGTTGGGGATCCCTGCCTTATACCATCTTGCAACTGAGGTCACATCTTGAACTCAACCCCGCTGTCTGTAATTTCTAACTATTTTTTTTCTTCGCTAATCAATAACCATCATTTCTTTGCTTAGCATTTCCCCTCTCAACCCCAGTTGGATTCCCCTTATTTCCAGAGATGAAAATAAATATAGAAAAAGAAAAAATAGACTAATGTACCCAGGTATTGGCAAAGTTAAATTTCCATTTGAACAGGTACAGGTGGACGGAAGGTAACAAGAGTTATTGCATTCTTCTTCCATTCAAAGAAATGTATGGATGGCATTGTTTGTTTCTGATGTATTTTTTTCTATAGAAGTTGTTTTTAAATTCATAAACATAAGAAGCCAGTGATCTCTTTTACAGATACATTGTGAAATGATATGGTATATATTTTGATGTATTGAAAGTAAAAATGCTGTTCAATTTGACAAGCAAGCACAAACTGTTCCATGTTACCAATGCACAGGTCAAATTTAATACACAAACAAATCTATTCCACTATTATGTTACAATGATTTCCAATCTTTGCACAGGTCAAATTTAATACACAAACAAATCTATTCCACTATTATGTTACAATGATTTCCAATCTTTTCTGCTTTTATTGTTCCATCTCTTTGTAGTGCATCTTAGCTTTCTATAGAACTTAAGAATGGACCTTACTGGCTTTGCAGAATAAATGATAACTCTAAAAGCAGGATGACACACATAATAGCTTGCAAGTAAGCTTAAATAAGCTTAGTAATATATTACTCATGCATTTGCCATCATGTAAACAATTAGATGATAGTTAAATACTATAAAGAGAATAGACATATTTATTTATATCTAGTCTTTATTATTTTTATAAATAACTCAGGATGGCAGACATACCTAATATTCTTTCTTTCTCTTATTTTCCTCATAACCACCACCCTGGGTTAGATTGAGACAGATATTATATTTTAAAAGAAATAGGTAAATACTTTTTCAGGCCTTATAATTATAGAATATAGTCATCAGTTAAAATTGTGTATTAATAAATTCAGAGAAGACTTTAAAAAATAAAAATTGGTATAATGTATTTTTGCTGTATGGGATTACTTCTACAAATTGTTTGTATTAGGATATCTTGAATGTCTTGATATTCATTAGTAACAAATAGCTGGTTAATAGAAATTGTTTTGGTTTTTGGGAAAAAATGATTTTTCTTATCTTTTCCAAAAGTTGTTTCAGACGTATAAAACTTTTTAACATTCCCATCTTTCAACCTTTTCTTTGCTTAGTTTTAAGTACTTCCTCTAGTTTGTTGTACATGTTGTTGTTTTTAACCATTTAGTCATGTTCGACTTGTTGACTTTATAGGCAAGTGCTCTCCATGCTGTTCTGTCAAGCACAACTTCTTTCTATTGTTGTATGTTCAACTTTGCATCAGATTCGATATTATCAAGCCAGCCTGCTCTTTGCTTGCCCCTTCTTTGTTCACTAACCATCCCTATCATCATTGCCTTCTTCTATGAATTTGCATGTATAATATGGACAAGGTAACCAGTCATAGTCTTATTATTTTAGCTTGCAGTGGCATACCTGGTTTTATATGATTTAATACCTTTTTGTTAGTTAAATATAATCTAATATGCTTGTTGTGCATATTAGATACTGTGATTTAGCATTTGTATACAGGTAGATCTTGACATATGCCCACAATTTCCTTTGGAATTTCCACATATCTTGATCACATGACCACAGAGATGCTGCAATTGTCATAAGTGCAAGGGCTGATTGTAAGTCATTTTTTTCAGCATCAATATAATTTTGAATATTCACTAAACCAATGGTTGAGGACTACCTGTATGTAAGTATTTGAGTTTTATCAGCAGTTGATAAATATTTTGGCAGAATTACAATTTAATTGGGCAACGCTTTGTAGCAGTATTTAGAAGTAAATCTTAGGGGCTGAATGTAACATTTTCAAGCATGAGCATAGGATTAAAATAAGCATATAAACTTGCAATAAACTGGACAATTAGATGGGCAGTAAAGAGAATATTCTGTATTGTTTGGCTTAATAGTTGCAAAGATATTTGCAGTCTATATATAGTAGCCATCATTTCTTCGGGATTGTATTATATTTCATACTTCCCAATCCAAATATTGGCAAAACCTGGTTCCTTGTTTCATTTGAAATACTGGATCTGATACAGAATATACTGTATAAGAATGTCTATCTGAAAAGTGCTGCAGAAATCTTTGTGGAAATGTTTGGCATTATTCAGGAGGTATTTCAAGAAGAAAAATGATTTGAAGAAGAAAAAATAAATGCAAAATCCTTCACCAAAGAATATTAAAGTCATCAAGAATATTACAGTCATCATAATGATAAACTATTTTTTTAAAAGAAAAATTCATCTAGATAAACAGTTCTGAAAAACAAGTCATTCTGGCAAGAAAGAATTGAAAGGTTGCATTGAATACAACATTTGTGAAAAGAGGGGCAAAATCCCCACTGAGAACTAACTTTTTTTTAAAAAAAAAAGAATGATAATAAGGAAGCATTGACAGTTTTAAGGAAAATAATTCAAGACAAGTTCTGCTCTGTCTCTACTACATGGCAATTAAACTAGCAGAAAAGGAAAGCAATTTTCTTTGATTTTCAGGAGGTAAGCTCACTGGTGAACCTGATTAAAGCAAGCTGAAGAAACATTTGGCCATCTGAAAAGGCCTGGCAGTGCAATGCAAATTCCCTTGTCAACTTTTCTTTAAAAAAAAAAAGATGAAGTTGTACCTGTAACACCTGTATGGGTAGCCTTTGTAATTCTAAAAGAAAAAATAATAATTGCAAATTTTTGTTTTAATGCTGAAACAGTAAGTAACAGTTTTAATGATGAAATGGCAGTGGTGGGTCTTATCCAGTATGACAATGAAGATGCTTACAGGGAAGAGGTCTGGTGGATTGGTGCAATAAAAGTAACCTGGTTCTAAATGTTAATAAAACAAAAAAAGATCATTGTAGATTTTAGAAAGAGCTGGCATAGTCATATCCCAAATCCCATTCAGTATCAAGGATGCAGCTGTAGAGGTGTATGTGGGGGTGCAGATAACCAACAATGTGAACTGGTCTCTCTAGACATCATCCTTAATGAACCATGCAAACCAGCATCTGCATTTCCCATGTCAGATGAGGAGAGCACATCTTTCTCCTTCTGTCCTGGCCACTTTTTACAGAGGCATTATTGAGAGCATTTTAACCAACTGCATCACTGTTTCGTTTGGTGGCAGCAGTGCCTTAGATAGAAAGTCCATATAGAGAGTAGTGAGGACAGCAAAGAAGATTATAGGAAGCTCACTTCCTTTTATTCAGGATACTGCTTATAAGTGCTATGTCTTTAGAGCTCAAAGCATTGTTAGAGATCTCACACACCCACTTTATGGCCTGTTTCTGTTGCTCCCTCTGGGTTATTTCCAGCAGGACTACCAGATTCTGTAACAGCTTTGTTCTCTATGCCATCCGTCTGGTAAATTCACAAGATTCCTTTTTCTCACCATAAACATGTATATCTCTGAACTAGACTGTGTTGTTTCTCTGTGTCATATAATATATGTGGGTATATACATAATTCTGTATTTATTTATCTTGTCATGATTATGTAATGTAATATTGGAGGTGATGACCCTTTAAGAGTTGTATGCAATGAAATTTCATTTTTAATGTATGTCAATTAGTGTACATTCAAATGACAAAGTTATTCTATCTTTTCTATCTAAGGGAGCAATCTAGGTGGAAAACACCATTCCTCCCATCAATAAGAATAAATATATAGCAATCTTATTAGATGTAGATGTCTCTTAAGCCAGGGGTCCCCAACCACCGGTCCGCGGACCGGTACCGGTCCGTGGAACAAGTCCTACCGGGCCGCTGGCTTTTGGCGCCGCCATCTTGTTTTGATGAAAAAGTGCTTCCGGTGAACTTTTCCGGGTAGAAAGCTCACCGGAAGCACTTTTTCATCAAACAAGATGGCGGCGCCTAGCGCTCGGTGAGCTTTTCCGGGTAGAAAGCCATTTCTACCCAGAAAAGCTCACTGGAAGCGCTGGCGCCGCCATCTTGTTTTGATGAAAAAGTGCTTCTGGTGAGCTCACCGGAAGCACTTTTTCATCAAAACAAGATGGTGGCGCCCAGCTGATGCCGGTACTGGGCCGCGCCATAAAAAAGGTTGGGGATACCGGGCCGCGGTGTAAAAAAGGTTGGGGATCACTGTCTTAAGCTATTAAGGTTATGAGGGAGCAACATCAAGATGAATCCAGAAAAATATTCCTTCAGCATTGAATACATTGTCTAGTGTTCTGAGATGACACACATCATTAAAAGATGTGTGGAACTGGAACTCCATCTGCCGCATTAGCAGAACGCAAGTGGGTAGGGTGTCATATGAATAGAAACAGAGGGGTGGAAAAAAAAACAAATGTTACTTTTTTATTATTATTCTACAGGCACATATAGGCAAATTTCTTTCTTACACCCACTCATACCCTCAGTGAATTAAACTTACCTCTAGAGACACTTGTCAACTACATGTTCTGTCTTTTTTGTGCATAGCTGTAGCATTAAACAAGAACTAGTGATCTGATTTACGGTAAAAATTATAGATACAGATGTCTCTAATCAGACTTAAACATAGGAAGTATGAGTTTGTTGTATAGTCTATAACTTCACTATGATATTGGCCTGCAATATACTTTTCTTACAAGTAGTACTAAGATTCCATGTAAAGTACTGTGAATATTCAACTAATATCCATTGTTGCTTCAATAAGTAGGACAACACAGTATTCTTCCACCCTCGGTGAATACCAAAAGTGTGTGTTAAAGAGAGTATATCTTTTAACAGAGAAAATGGCTACATCTGGCAATCTAAATGCATAAATCCATTTTCTAAAATCTGATAGCACTGAATGATTCACTAAGATACTCTATGTTTGCATGTATAATATTACTCATATCACATTTGCATTCATGTTGGAAGCACCTAAGGTATATCATAAGCACCTTACAGCACCTAAGATATACTTTGCATCACTGCATGAGCTAATTATACTTAATTACAATTCTTGAAATGTTTTAGGGCTACAGACATTGAGATTCTAGCACATTGAAATACATGTTTCCTCATTTTTTAAGGTTATCCTAAGTGTTCTAGCACTGATGACACTTTTTAAAAACTCATCCTTTGCACTATTCCTTTCATATACGTGGGACTACAATTCACATTCTCCTCTTTCAGCATGGCTATTTTCCAGTACGACAACAGCATTGTCCTGCACTTTTCCAAACTAACATTTATTTCTAAGACCACTGAGAATGTGGGTATATATGTGTTTTGATAATTTAAGAATGCCTTTTTCATCAAAAGTGAAATTTTAGTTAAACAATGGTAGCGGATTTTTTTTTCCTATTAGCAACCTCTCCTATCCAGATCGCTTCCAAGAGACTGAAAGAAAGCATGGGGTACACAACATTAGGCTTCTTTTCATTGGTTTCTGATACCGATACTTAGAAGATAGATCTATGTGGCACTGTGTACCCATTTCCAAGTGTCATGTCTCTGGAGCATGCTGGAGCCGTGACACCACGCGTTGTGCCATGTCAGACTATGCTATCGAGGGGGGAAGTGCTGTTAACCACCCAACCTGGGGCTTCGACTGTTCGACGGAGATAACGAGCCTTGCTGACGTCACACGCTGAGCTGTTACAGCCTGCGGACGGTTGTAGACAAAGTGATTAGGATGCTGCCTGTTGAACTGATGATCTCAAGAGGGGTGGAGGGTCACTTCATAGGCGTAAATACAATGATGGAATATGATAGTTGTACAAGTATAGTAAATAGGCGTAAATAATTAATGGATAAAAGCACGGTGTATAGGGTGTTACATGGTGATCGGATGTGATGCAGCAGCGCTCACCGGATGGTGGATAAACTCATTAAGTTGTTAACTGGTGTATAAATACAACTCTGGCTGTGAGGTGCGCCAGAGCTGACTTTAATTCCTTTTGTTTACTTGTTGTTACCTGAATCCGGAACATTATATGGACGAATAAAGACTCATTTGATCATTACCTTGAGACCTTTGTTTCCCTTCCTGTCTGGAATTTGGCGAAACAGCTGAGACCAAGTTTCCCCCAATGATGCACAAAAGAGATAAAAAGATTTGGCAAGTCCACATGTAGACATTCTCTCTGGCCCATGCTTTCATTTGTCAGGAAATAGGGTTATATCAGGTGTTATTTTGGATCTGATTTTTAAAAATTGTCTCAAGCAATACTACATTCCTATATTCTCTTTTATATTCAGAGAGTGTCTACCTTAAGTTACTATAGTAAGCAGAATATTACATTTCAGCTGGATACATCTCACAGGCCATCATCCATGATCCAGCATTGAACATTGGTTCTTGCCTGCCTATTGCCTTCCTTTACAAGTAGTCCTTGACTTACAACAGCTCATTTAGTGACTGTTCATAACAGCAGACCATTTGTCACAGTTACAAGCTTTGCAGCCTCACATGACATGATCATATGATTTCCATTTGGATACTTCACATCTGGTTCATATTTATGATCGTTGCTGTGTCCCAGGGTCATGTGATCATCTTTTGCTACTTTATGATAAACAAAATCAATGGGAAAGCCAGATTCACTTAACAAGTGGGTTACTAACTTACCAACCACAATGATTCACTTAACAACAATGGCAAGAAAGGTCATAAAATGAGACAAAACTCACTTAACAAATGCCTCATTTAACAATAGACATTTTGGGCTCAAGTGTGGTCATAAGTCAAGGACTACCTGTACATGAGAAGTTATGGGATTATCACATTTCAAGCAAATAGTAACATCAGGTCTTAGTAGTCAACTTCAGTAACATACAACATCACTGTGATGTCACAATAACTATGCCATACTCTTCAGGTAGGGAGCATCAATACAGAGCAATAATTTTTCATTGAAAAAGTATCAACAAGATGTTTCCATTTCACCAAGTATTATCCAGCATCCAGCAAAAGGTAATTCTAATTCTTTTTTTTAGGCATAACAGATTCACAATCAGTGTTTCCTTCACAGGATTTCAAAGGGTGAAATTTAAATATGCTTCCTTCATTGTGAATAGTTTTAAAACTTTAAGCAAACATTGTCTTCAAGATTTTTTTTTTTTTAAAACAAGTTTTATTAATTTTTAAAACACACAAATTATCATTATTCATTACATGTTTAAACCTTTTTTCATTGTAAATTTAACAAGTCAGATAAATTATGATTCTGTTTTAAACCATTTCCATATAACATACCAAAACCTCTTATTCAATTTCTCTTTACTTCTCTTTACTCTTATTCAATATCATTGTTATTATTTCATCTATTTCTTTCTGACTTAGTTACCATTATTCTCATTCTATATTTCTACAAGTTTTTACTAATTCTCCCCCCCCCAAAAAAAAACATATACACACAACACACAAAACATAAAAAAAAAATCTTTTTGGAAAGTAACTTGGACCCAGGTGTCTCTCTCTTCATGGACTTCAATTATATTCATGCTCATCTTACATATCATTACTTATTTTATTTACCATTCTAAGCCTTCTATATTAACTTCTCCACATATTTCACCCTTCTTAATTCTATCTTAATTAATCATCTTAGTTTGAATCATTATATTTGTATCTTTTGTCCATTTTTTATCATCCCTTTGTCTCATTCCTCATAAAAAAAAAAAAAATAAGTTTCTCCTGAAATCATTAATCAGAGTATGATGCCTTTCTATCTCCCCCCTAAGTTAGTCAAATTAATCTTTAAAATAATATCCAATACCCAATCCGATTTTGCTTGGTACATTCTATCTAACTAATACATCCAAAATAATTAAGTACATAATTAGACAATAAATCCAAATATTAAAAAGAGATACTATAATAAAAAATTTATAATAACATCAATACCATAATCTTATTAAACTCTTTAATTAAAACAGTATTCTAAACCTCCCTATTATTAAATTTTAAAGCCAATCATTTTTAAACATTTTAACATTTTAATCTCTTATCAACTCTTAAACCATTACAATACTACCATCTCATCTTATGTACCTTGCAAAATTTTAAAAAAATTATACTTTATCCATTATCCATAAAAAATTTCTTTTTTCCATTTAATTTCAAAACATTGTAGCTTTTCTCCACCTTTTCCCTTTCTTTCTTCTCCCAACAAACCTTTCTACCCCCTTCTTCTAACCTCTGCCTTACCGGCTTCCCTTCTCTGTCGTATTCCTTTTCCCTTTTGTTTACTATCATCATATTGGTTTTGCACTTTATTTTTCCCTTTCTTAAATGTTTTTTTAGATCTTAAGTCCTTTAGTTTTCTTCTTTTCTCTCTTCCTTCTTTCTTGATCAAATTCTGAGATTCATTAAAGATGGCTCCTTCCTTTCTTTCTTGTTCCTCTGCTGTCTTCATCTGTTGTAATGTTTGTTGATAGTTAGTAAGCGCCATTTCTAAAAAAAAGGAAAGCTTCTTCCACACCATCTTTACCATTTTTTTTGCTTGTTCATATTCTTTTCTTAGTTCCTCAACAGAAAGAGCCATTATAAATCTTTTCTTTTCTTTTCCCCTTCTTTCTTCTTACAACAACCAGAATATTCAAAAGAAAATAAAAAAAATAAAACAGTCCCAAAGTTATCAGTCAGTCCAAACCAAGGCAGAGTTCTCACTTTCTCCTTCTGGGGTAATATCAATCAAAGAGAAAGAAAGTCCAAATCTGTTTAAAATCTTATTGCAATATCTTCTAGTCTTCAAATCCTTAAGGCATCTGCTCCAACAAAGTCTTAACATACAAATATTTTCTTTTTAATCCTCTCTCTTCCCACTCATCGCTTAAAACCAATTTTCACCTAAAAAAATAGGTTTCTTAATATCCATTTATTTATTCCGTAGGAAAAGAGGGAAAGCTATCCTTTCAGCACCATCAAACAGCCGCTTTTTCCTCTTCTGGCAGGTATTATTCAGAAAGTCATACTTTTCAGGAATTTTATTAAATATGTCTTAGAGTCCTAGGAGCCAAGAAAAACTTTCTCTTCTCAAGCACTTTCTCCACTTCCTCCTGCGCATTCTTACCCGGCTGCCAGCTTCTTTGTGGCGGCCATTACGGACCGCCGCTGCACGTCCTGGGAAAAGGGGTTCTGCCGGCCGGGAGGGGTCTGCAACACCCCCACACCCTTCTCCGGATCCCCCTACCTTCAGCTGCCCCTGCAGGGTGGCCTAGCTCCGTATCCTTCTGGGTCGGAGCCCAGAAGCGACTAGCGCGGCAGGGATCGCGCAGCTTCGCAAATCCCTGCCGCTCATGAAGCCGACAAACCGGAAGTCTCCCGTCTTCAAGATTTTTTTTCAGCTGTATCTTTTGCCAATAAAATATCATCCAAAAGATGAGAGAGATTCCCCTTTTCCTATCTCATTAATAAATGCATACCTCATCTGCCAGTTCTCAAGTAATACTCTTTAGTAAGTACATCTTGATTCTAAATGTTACAGAAGGTTAATTTCTATATTATCAGTGATGAGATTTTCTTTCAGAAACCAAGATGCTAATCACACTTGGAGATTAATAAACTTGAGAGAAGGGAAAAAAAACCTACCCAATATTTTCAGTGGAAGCAGAATCAAATCAGAAGATTATGTGCAATCATTGTGATATTTTTTGACATTTTCTTATGAGGCAAGCATGCCTATAATATTTAACTAATTAAAAAAGACCATCAAGAAACTTTAAGAAACGAAGCATACAAATCAGTTTATTCTTTTTTTTATTTTGAATACAAACAATACAAACATAGTATATATAAATCTAAACGGAAAAGAAAAAAAAGAAAAAAAATACAAATATTACAGTGCACACCCCCAGAGACCATTTTTATTACTTCTATTTCTTCTTCTATAACAACTAAAAGATATACAATATATTCCAATTGTGCCCTTATCCTTTCCAAAACAGCTTATTTTCTTGAGTAGGTTTATTCCCTTTGCCTTCTACTAACACTGTTTTTATAAAATCTCCCCATATCTCATTATAATTGTTCACTTTAATCATCCCTTTTAAAAATTTAATTTCTGTTGTTAATTTATCATTTGTTGCCATACTTCAGATTTCATTATACCACTCATTTCTTTGAATATCCCAATTTTGTCCCCAATATTTAGCCATCACTGATCTAGCTGCCATTATCAAATTTACAATCAATTCCGTTTTTGTTTCATTTATATCCTGTTTTTCCACCAGCAACAGTAATGCAATCCTCAGTGACATATCTAAATTTACATTCAGAAGTGCTCTAATTTCCCTAAACACCATGTCCTATATTTTTTGTGCACTATCACAATCCCGCCACATATGTTTATATGTTCCAACCTCTTTCTATATTTGTATATTTAGCATCTCTTTGATTTAATTTACATGTTGTTAACTACCACCTCCATATTACTTTAGATCCATTTTCCTTAATTCTAACTGACATATTCTTATATACTCTTCCATTCCAAATATTTTTCCAATTATCATTTATTTCTCCTAAATCTGATTCCCAAATTAATTTTAGACCTTTTGCCTGCTCTTCTAATTCAGTTAATATTCTGTATATTTCCCCAATTCTTCCTTTACTGTGTATTCTTCATTCACGTCACATTCTTTTATAATCATTTCAAATTTTGTAAACTGTCTTTCTCCTCAAATATTTCTTCAATTTTTATCCATTTCTCTAACTTCATTAAATTCAACCAATTTAATTTAATATCTGATAAAATGTTCTTTAGTTGTACTATATTATTTATCTCATTCTTTTAGTTTTCCCATTTATATATCTGATTTTCTTTTAATTTACTGATCCACAAATCAGTTTATTCTTAAAAAAAGAAAGAAACCTTAGAATATCATTTCTGACCATAAAAACAATAAAAATGGAACAAATTAACTAAAATAGATAGTTTTAGATATAGCACTCTTTCATATAATAAATGATTCACAAAGGAGATAACTTTTAAAAAATCTTGAGTAAAACATTGTTTCTGTTCACTGCACGAGATATCACAGAGATGAGGTTCTATTCAGAGATGCAAAAGTTCTTGTGAAAAGCTTATCTTTATAATGAGACTTTTAAAATAGGAGGCCCAACTCTGTGGACCAGAAATGGTCCACAGCATGCCAACAACTGGTCTGCACAAACAGGCGAAGCCTCATCCGCAGAATGCAGGCAGCACACAAAACCAAATCCCCTCTGGTCTGCAAAAAAACCTTTCTCTAAGGAACCGGCACAATTCTTTTGTATCACCTGCTTCCTGTGGGCACATGGAAATTAATACACCATTGCAAGATAAACAGCAAAACAGTGTTAGCGATACATGTAAAAGGGTTAGGTTTTTTAAGAATTTCAGTAGAAAATAAATACTGTTTGTCCTAAATAGAGTAGACAAACCCAAATGATCTTCCCCAAATTAACACAATGATCTGAGAAGGTTGAATGTATTATACTTGTGATGCATTTGTTTGAAATGCTTTTTATGGAGATTTATACAAAACATAGATTAGGAAAATTTCAAAATGATAACATGTGGAGTTTCCAGCTATTTTTTCTTAATACAGAGGCACAACTTCGATGATTGGAGTTATAGCTGTGACCCTGACAGAGACCTATTGTTCTTTCATAATCCCAATCTTAAAGTACTGTAATTCATGTATAATATTTGCTCCCCTCCATCCCCTCCGTCCTGATTTTTAGCAGTCTAATAATGTAGAGATGCAAGAAAAGCCATATATGAACTAAAGGGACTTAAATCTTTTAAATGACAAATTCTGGAGACAGAGAAAAAAAGTGGAATTTAAAAAGACATACATTCAACTCCAGCAATGTAAGTTTTCTAATACTGAAGTTTTATTTTATACAACATGTCCAATTACAATTCAGGATTGCAAAATCCATGGTGTAGTCTCAAGGCATCCTTAAATCAAGTTAACTGCCTTTATTCATCTTTATTCCTTGGCACCCTTAACTATCCATCTCCCAGTGATTTTCATTATCTCTTTGACAATAAGCTTTTTGGACAAAGGCTGTTTAATTGTTTTGTTTACAAAATTCTGTGATGCTATAGGCATGCATAGGTTTATATTAAAAACAATAAAATTAATATAAAATAAACAGTGTGAGCTTGGTGGAATGTAGTATTTTGACATATTGTATTATTGCAGTGAAAGACTGAGGCAGTTTGAGATAATATTTAAAAGTGCTCATATTGCAAGTAATCCATTACAATATAATATTCTGCAGTTTTTAAACATGCACTGTAAATGCATAGAGGATGCTTCTGCTAATCAACAGAGGAGGTTGTCCTCCTCTGTTGATTAGAAGTAGGTATTACTCCACAGAGGCATTTTGAGTGATTGTTTTTCTCAAATTTCCATTAAAATGATGAATTTATAACCCTGGTTGTATTATTGCTCGATTAAAAAATAGTTTTAAGAACAGCCTCTTCTTTTGAAAAGTATAACATTTGTCCAGAAAATCTAGAAGAAATGTCAATGAATGGACTTCCCAGAGGAACCATTTATTTTCTTGAATTGAACTTTTTTCAAAGCATTTCTGGAATTCTGGTCACTTCGCTGAAGAAGCTTCTTGGATGAGAAGCAAAATGTCTTCAAAGAAAAACCAGAAAGTCCAGTTACCTCTTGAAAAAGCACCTTTGGGTGATATTTAGCTAATAAACAATTGAATAATGTACATTTGGAAACAATTGAAGTTCCATAGTTTCCATAGGTAAGGTACAATTGCTTGAAGTAAGAAGATTTCATATATAGAGCTGTTTTTATGAATTTTTCCAAACATTAACATCCCTTCTTATCAGGATACCTCATGCTTAGCTTGAACAAAAGCTACATGTTCAAGAATAGCATCCAAAAATGTTTTAAAATTTAGTGAAGAATAAAAAACTCCCATTCATATTGCCTTTCAATTGATCACGTAGATAGCCACAAGCCTTACATGACAATGACCTGACCATCATAATACATGCTTTAGTAACTGGGAAACCTGAATTATAGTAATGAGATCTGCTTTATGAAGACTTATCTAGAAAAGTCAGTATATTTATATTATAACCACCATTCTTTCTCAGAAAAATGAAACTATAATCATCACTAATTTATGTATATAGTGTATTACTCACACTCCTTTTTAAAGTTAGTCCTTCATACCACCAGCACTCTCTCACAGGAACCATTCCAATGCTCCTAACTGCTAACTAACTGCTCCTCAAACATTCCATGCTCAACATTCTTTAAAGGCGTGGACTTTCTGTCAGACCTGGCCAGAGCTGAAACTGTTTAACTTCATGTTTTCTGATATGCTGCTCAAGGGTATGATCTATCATCTTCCAACACAAATCTGGCTATAGATTCAGGCATAAATTCAAGTACTTCAGCAGTGGCTGTAATGAAGTAATCATAGACTGGAATAAACTCAGGCATTCTTCTCTCAGATCATTTGGTTTGTGTTGCTAGAGCGCCCTGATACTGAGAGAAGAGAAGGAGAAGCAAATTTACTGGAGGGTATGGTAGACTTCTCTTTAAAAAGAGGTCTTTAAAGCAGGTGAAGGAAGCAGCTGTAACAAGATCTCTAAGAAGATTAAGTGCCACCTGAAAATTGGCACATGATATTCATTTTGTTTTCCTACTGTTAAACTAGCAATTAAACTAGCAATAGTAGTTGCTGCTGGAGGAAGAGTACCAATTCTCTGATTTTCAGGTTCCCATTGCTCAAGAGCTGAAATGGCTACATACCCAGTTAATTATGGGGAGACAGGTAGTCCTTGACTTAAGACCACAAATCTGAGCCCAAAATTTCCTTTCCTAAGCAAGAAGTTGTTAAGTGAGTTTTGCCCCATTTTAGGACCTTTCCTGCCACTGTTGTTAAGTGGCTCTTTGCTGTTGTTAAGTTAATAACACAGCTGTTAAGTGAATCTGGCTTCACTTGACTTTGCTTCTCAGAAGGGCACAAAAAGTGACCCTGGGACATTACAACCATCCTAAATACATGCCAGGTGCCAAGCATCCACATTTTGATCCTGAGGAGGCTGCAATGATCATAAGTGCGAAAAATGATCATGTCACTTTTTCATTGCTGTTATAACTTCAAATGGTCACTAAACAAATGGTTGTCAGTCACGGACTGCCTGAATATTGTACCCTTGTTATTTATAAGTATATTGGTACCATGTTTGTTTTTGAGAATAATTCAAAGTGGTGGTATTAAGTATTAATGGTTTGATGCCACAATCGTGAATTATTTAATATTATCATATTATTTAATCTGAAACTTAAATAATGGAGGTGTGAGATCAGCTCTTTGGTAGGCCTTTGTTAAGAGAGATCATCTGGTTGAGCACTTGTTTCTGGGAAGGGAAGACATCCTCTACCAAAAAAAGAAAATGAAATTGCTGTGATCATCTGAATAAAAGCATACAATTAATGCTCCATGATTTTATATTAATCTATTTCTTTTTACTGAATTTGTCTTTGTTTAGAAGTATTAGAGCTATAATTTTGTTAGATTATGGTAACGTTAACATTTATCATTTCTGGAAGAGTTTTCAAAATATTATAGTTTGTCTGTTAGATCATGGAAACAATTTCCCCTTAATATATTCAATTGCTACTTAATCCTGCAAATGGATACACAGAGAGCAGCTGAAAAGTGCAGACTGCTGTTTCATTTTCATTTTTAGAAATAAAGTACCATCACTCAAAGGCGAACATTGTTTTTAACAATTCCTATACATGATGGCAAATCTTTAGCAATATTTTTTTCTTTATTATACTGATATATTAATGCACTGAGAGTTTCCATGATACATATATCCATGTTGTTCATCTTTCCAATATTGAATTTTCTTGACTCATTCACCAGAGCTTCCAAATCATTAGCATACCTCAAATTGTTCTTTGTCAGTGTTTTTCTAAAATGTACTGTAGTCCGTAGCCAATGGTGGGATTCAAACAATTTTACTACCAGTTCTGTGGGCATGGTTTGGTGGGCGTGGCAGGGGAAGGATACTGCAAAATCTCCATTCCCTCCCCACCCCACCAACCTGCTTTCCAGCTCTGTTCTGCTGTGCAGGGCAACCAAAGAAGACCCAGCTGATCAGCTGGGACCCAATGGGAGGCAAAGAATAGATGGGGACAGGGGCAGGGGCAGTCAGAGATGGTATTTGCTGATTCTCCGAACTACTCAAAGTTTCCGCTATTGGTTCTCCAGTACTGGTCAGAACCTGCTGAAAACCACCTCTGACTGTAGCATGAGGTATTCATAAGGACTACTGGAAAAAGACCTGCAGACTCTTTGAGACAAGAAGTTATACACCCCTACAGTGGTTAAATAGACTAGAATACAGGAAGATAAATCATACATGGCTGATACAGAGGTGCACAAATTAACCAGCCTGGGACTTTACTACTGGGTGCATCTATTGGGTTGCAGGTGGTGAGAGACCCATTAGATAAAACAGCTGCTAGACAAGCTTTGCCAAGTATATAGCTGTGGATATTTAGCAGCAATACTAACTGGATGTAGTAACAGTAACATCTGGGAAATGTTACTGATGTGACAGAACTACTACATATATCCAGGGATAGGACTGGGCAAGTAACACTGCTGGAAATATGCCTAACACTGATAGAAGTCAGCTGTTCTACCAGTAACAAGTAACAACATACAGTTTGAGATCCTACCATCAGGAAGACGATATAGAGTGCTGAAAGCCAGGACAAGTAGATTTAAACATAGCTTTTATCCAAGTGCTGTGATCAGGTTAAATGCAGAGTTATGAATCTGGTGGTCTTAACATATATATATCCTGGTTGTATAGTTTTTAACTGTTATTTGTTTTAATTTGTTTTACATTGTTATTTGTATATGCCTTTTGGTGTTGTTCAGTTGTATGTTGTGAAAGAGCACCTTATTTCGTTGTTCTCAGGTTCTGAGTACAATGACAATAAATTTATCTTATCTTATCTTATCTTATCTTATCTTATCTTATCTTATCTTATCTTATCTTATCTATAACTTGGAACAGTTGGAGGGGCATATAGAATGGGAGGGATGAGATTAATTCATGTGGCAATATTAATAGTGGTGGGATTGCAATGACAAACCAGTGCAATATGTTTCCACAAGAGAATTATGAATAGTTGAAAACATCAAAAGGACAAACAGAAGAGATGATTTCTAATTTCTGGTAGAGGATATGAAAGAAGAAAACTGGGCAGGGGAGAGAGAAATTCCCAATTGAAACAAACACAAATATATTTATATATTATTAATTAATAAAATTTGTGTACCCAACCTTCTTGCAAAAAGCAGCTCTGGGAAGCATCAGACAATTGAATCAAGCAACAAATATAAAATAGTTATAAAAATATTTTAAAAACCACATTAAGAGAAAAAACAGATATGCAAAGTCTTGGCAAAGAATTGATAAGAATGGCCACTTTAACACTGTAGTCATCTAAACATGCCTCGGGTTCCCTGGGAGCCCTAGACTTGATAACATAACCAGGGACTTTTGGTACACCATAAGGGATGGAGCTAGAAGAGAATATTTGCAGCTCAGGGTTGAAATGTAAGATCCTTTCATTACCAACATCATCAGTGCATTAGCTAGTTTGATAACGAAAGGACTGCAAGAAAACAACCAAGCTCAGAGAGCACCAAGGATCCCATAGGGATGGAGCTAGTTTACTTTTGTGGGGAAGAGTGTTCCATAAAATGGGCATCATAGCAGACAAGATATGTGTTCTGGGATCTGCCATATATTATTGTAAATATATAGTATTATGCTTGTGTATAAATGTATATGTTTGTGTATACTTACACACACACACACACACACACACACACGCATGCATCCACCCACCCACCCATCCATCCATTTGGAAGTCAGGTGGGATATAAATTTTAACAACAACATCCACTAGTTTTACTTTGGCATTCAAATAGTGTATTTTTACTTAGCATCTCTCTCCCTCCCTCTGTCCCTCCCTCTGTGTGTGTGTGTGTGTGTGTGTCTGTGTGTCTCTCTCTCTCTGTGTGTGTTGATATCTTGCCCTAAATATCCTGATATATACATGCTTTCTCCCCAAGCTTGTGACACTGATCTGACAAGAAAATCTGAAGTGCAATTTTGAGTGCACTTGGCAGAAGGCACTTTGTATTTTTGCTAGGAACCCTGCATTATTAAGAACTCTGACTAAAGATGTACACGACCCCCTTCAGATCTACCCTCAAAAGAGGGGAAGGTAGGAGGTTAGTGTTGATTAGAATGGCCCACTTTATTCCTTTATATTATTCACTGATATCTGGCTAGATGCTGTTTATATTGTACCCTACAGTTTTCTGATAAAATCATTTTTGCAGTGTAAAGAGTATTTTTGTGAATATGTACATATGCATACAACAATAGAAAAAAGAAACCTTGCAGAGGAAGCTCAGAATATAGGCAATATGGAGCCTACTATGTACTCAAATAGACCACTTTTTCCGAAATAGAATTCCTTAGAATAATTCTACTTCAGTATATGCCATATCGTAGAATGATACTATTCCAATACCCAATAATGTATGAAGGAACTACTGTATACAAAAATGATGTCTTATCTTTAGGATAAAAAAAAAAAGACAGAGAAACTGGCTGAAAATCAGGGGGTTATCATGTTGATCACCTGGTAGAACAGAGCAGAGAATGTGATTAGTGAGCGGCATATCACATATAAGTTCAAAATGGATTGAGGTGATTGGTAGCATACCTGTGTCAACACCATTATAGAGAAGATGCCAGGGACTGCAGCTGAAATTCGACCATGGATTGGGTTGACTCCAAACTAGGAAGCTAAGGTGAATTGGCTTGAGAGAGAAATTGGTAATTTCCTTGCTACTCAAACTACAAGTTTATCCACAATACCCTTGACTCATAGCACAGATTGAGTTATACGTAGGGCAACACTCCCCTATTTTTATCCATTAACCTTTTAGTTGACGCATTCTCATTCTTTTGGTATGTATTCCTTTTGATTTATTGACTCTCTATCATCTCTATTTTCTTTTCAGAGAAAATAAAGTCTAAACACATTTAGCAAGAAGGCCTATACTTCAGCTTCACCTCAAGTGTTCATTTGTCTCTTTCCAGAAGTAAATGTTACAGGTTCTGATTTAATCAAATATTGCATCTGGATATCTTCAAAGTGCAATTATGCTTCACTTAGCCAAGCAGTTCCTTTTTGGGTTGTAACAGGCAATTACATTTTCTTAATTTATTATAAGAAATAAAAATGGAACGATCAGCTTTCTAGCATCTGCTTGAGAAGACACAGCAGGCTTCACCTTTTAAAGAATGAATGAATAGAGCACATAGAAGGCAAACCTATACCCACTTGGAATTGATGCATGAATAGAAATGGTCACCTACGACTTCAAGTTATTCTAGCTGTCATTGCAGCCTCTCTTACTAATTAGCCCGAGAACAAGCTGCGCATGTAGAAGGTCGGGTGCAGTTCCAGCATTTCTGCAAGAATTTGTCTTTTCCACTGTTTTCTTTTTCCAGCCTTGAAAAAGAGGGGATGAAGCAAAGAAATGGCTTTTTGTCTTTCTTCTGCGTGAAGTGCAAGGAGTTTCCTTGCTGCTTCTCAACCAACGACTAAGAAGGCTTTTCTGAAAATTATTATTGTCAACATTGTTAGAATAAGACCTAACTCACTACAAAAATCAATTGCATAATCAGGCTTATAGTTCCATCCATGAATATAACATTATGAATATGTTTCTGAACATGTTCTCTGCTGTACATTTTATATAACATACTTAGGAATGGAAGTTTTTATTAGTGTATCAAGCTGTGCCTACTAACTCATTACATAGTTCATGCCTTGAGAAGAGGCAGCTAGTTCAGAGCATTTTTTATCTCTCTTTTTCCCATGGAAAAATCCTGGGACTGCTTGTTAGAATAAGAATTAGAGCTTTGGGTAAGTCATATATCAAAGCTGTGATGTTGTATGTCAAGTAATTATCTATATTTTTCACATTTTGAAGTTCTCTTATTCCTTTATCAGTTGTAAAGCAATTGTTTCTATATTTGGGATTTTCTGTAATATGTCTCTGCGCTCAAAGTGTCTGAACAACGTTCTATGTAATGCCTATGTAACCTACACCTGGCTTTTTCAGGTGCAAGAAACCAGTGATTCATTGTACCCTGCTGGCTTTGAATGAATAGATTTGGGCAACATGTTGGTGGCATTTTTAGTGAGTTATTTAGTCATGACAAATTCTTTGGCCATCTAATGCTAAGGTATTCCCAGAGAAGTCTATATGGAGGGTCAAAAAAGTTTAAAATGTGGTTGCAACATCTGACTGAAGTCCTATCCTTTTTGACATGTATTGTCTGTATGCCACCACACAAAGTATGGGACTTTGATTGTGCAGTTGTGGCTACATTATTGACTTCTCCATGCTCCTGTGGACACCCCTGGGTATTCCAAATTGAGTACAACATAATCTCCTATTAAAATAAAATTAGTGCTCAGTTGTTAAAATTAATGCAAATGTAATATCCTTGCATTTGCTTCTCTCTTCAAGGTATGCAAAAAGTATGGTCATGACCCACTTATAACTTTGCAGTATCTATTTTATGACCCCATAGTGCCTGCCAAGAATTAACTGTTACTAATTTGCCTTCTTTATCAGCACTGAACCTGTGGAGGCTTAAAGGCTAAAACATTTACCCTAAGCTTTGAAGAGGGTTAAGGCACCTTTTTCATCTTTTACAACTACTGAAACCCCCTCTTAAAAGAGGTTCTGGCTCCAGTAATGTTTGGAATGCAGCCTTTACATGCTGACAAGAAATTGCGTACCCTTGGTTTATATAATGGAGATTGATGGGGAAAAAGGATGCCTGCACATCTATCTGAACACATCTTCAATTTCCTTTGCTGGATGGTGAAGATGCCTAAAACAATTAAAGATCAAGCTCATTTTTAATGTAACAAGTAACTCTGGTGCATCTAAATTTTCAGAGTATTAGGATCCCACGACTTGTCTTTAAATGATAAGAATTTAGATGATTATTTCTCTGTAAAGCATGGATTTGGCAGTAAAAGTACTTGTTTTTGAAGATTTCTGTTCCAATTGTAAGAAGGTGTTTATTGACAGTTCTGGCATCTACTCAGCAAATGAGAGTAATTGTAACCCGTACATAAACCTGGATATATCTTCACATTGTTTTAGATATCTTTATTATTATAGTTCAAACATAGGATTGATAAATTAGAGTCTCAACTGTTTCTGCCCATTCACTCTCTTGGACACAAACATTCTGTTTTTTTAAGACAGCATGATAATTTTATATACACTTGAGAATACAACACTAGTTTAAAATACCTGGTACTAACACACTACTGAACAAAATCACTATCCCTTTTTCTCAGGGGTGGGATTCAAATTTTTCAACAACTGGTTCTGTGGGTGTGGCTTAGTTGGTGGGCATGGCTTGGTGGTCATGTTATTGGCTGGGTGTGGCCAACTCAACATCACTCACATTGAGGCATGCATCTCCTCACCTGGCCTCTCATGACTGTGGGGATGCTGCAACAGTTGTAAGTGTGAAAAATGGTCATAAGTCACTTTTTTCCAGTGCCATTGTAACTTTGAATGGTCACTCCAAACAAGCAAAGTACCAGCAAAGGAGGAAAAAAAAACTCCAGAGAAGTTCCTGAGACAGGAAGTCTCGACCTGCCAAGAATGTAACAAGGATTAACGGAGAGGCAGTTTCTGTAAGCAACATCAGAATGTTTCCTTCCTGCCTTCCTTACAGGATTAGCCCAGTAATTTCTTCTAACAACCGGTTCTCCGAACTGCTTAGAATGTTAACAACCGGTTCTAGCGAATAGGTGCGAACTGGTAGAATCCCACCCCTGCTTTTTCTTTGCTGACATAAAATTTAGTAGCCAGTAGAAATTATTTATAAATATATAAACACTGAAGATAGTCAAAAGATCTCAGGGATATTTATAAATGCTTGTATGCTTTAAGTTATTTATCAAAAGTTTGGAATTCATAAAAAATACAGCATGTATATTGCATGTTTTACATAAAAAAGAATATTACATGGCTGAAAAATTTCCAAAAATCTAGCAATTATATAGTGCTCTTACTCTTTGGATAGAGATCAGCTGAGAATTGCAAGGAAGATGAAATTTTGGTAGGATGAAAACCACTTTAGAAGAAGCTAATGGCAAATCCAATGGTGTGTATGTAAAAAAAATCAAGATAGTATTGTGATTGTGCAGTTGAAATTCTACCACTTCATATTCACATGATTCACTATGAAAGAGGTTTTGATGTGCAATCACAGTCACCACTTTCATAACATGGTAAAAACATGATAAAAAGCAGTCAACAAGTTCAGCTGGAGGGTACATTTCTTTTTACTGAAGAGTTCATCTCACTACAAGTTGACACTTGATTCTGCAGAATTATGTAGGTATCTTGATTACATATATATATATATACAGTATCTTAATTATAGTTTAATTTCACTTAGTTTCCTATTGTAAACAAACTAACATTCAAAATTGCAAAATATTAAATTAATAGTTTTGTTTAATATAACAGAAAATATGGATTTTTCATATGGGTTAACTTTTTTCCCCTTCAATATGTTCACTTCAATCCTTTATTTTGGTCATGGACAGGCAAGATTCAATTTCAATGCATTAAAGCCATCCCATTATACTAATAATTTAACCTATAAAATACAATAACCCATACACTATAATAACCTATATAGAGAGAACCAATATGGTATAGTAGTTAAGGCATCAGGCTAAAAACTGGCAGCCTGAGTTGTAGTCCTGCCTTAGTCATAAAGCTAGTTGGGTAACCTTGGACCAATTACTCTCTCTGAGCCCTAGGAAGCAGGCAAGAATAAACCACTTCTGAAAATGCTTCCAAGAAAATTGCATGGATTTGTCCAGGCAATCACCAGGAGTCAATAATACAAAATCAATCAGGAATACAAAACTAAATACAATGCAGAAAATGATTACATGTGCATGTTCAGTTAGGAAGCATTTATGAGATAATGTAAATATTTTAGAAAAGTCGGCGGCTAAATAGCTGATTGCAGGAATTAAATTATTCTGTATTAGTAGCCTGACAATAAAAATCTGACCACCTTAGGAAACACCTGCAAGTTTCTTTACAAATTTTTTTGTTTAGATCCTAAATTTCTATAGATCCAATTCAATGAAATATTACTTTATTAGGCATATGTTCCATATTGAAAAGTTAATTGATGGAAAGGAAAGCTAGATTCATTGAGCCTTTTCAGGAACAATAGCAACGCAAAAACAGTGATTAGATAGAAAAGGCAACTGTATGTCCATGTTGACAAAAAGTGCATTAAAAATAACTCTTTGGAAAACTAAAGAATTCTGTTATCTGTGCAGAAATCAGTCCCTTTGTGGGGACACAAAATACAAATGGGGAGATAGTATCAGTGGTATTTTATGACAATCATCATCAAGTGTAGAATGAGTATTTTAATACCTTCTGTTTAGTGCCTCACATTATTCAGTGGGATAGAACATAGGCATTTAACAATCCCTTAAACCTTTAGCAACATTACCAGTTAAGGTTGCTAAGCAACAACAAAATAGTTATTGTCAAAGTTCTGCCAAAAACAAAAATAATCTGCAGTGAAAATAAAGAAATGAAAACTGATATAATCTCCCTTTACCTTTTAGAAGAAGTCAGTTTATCATCTTACACATTCATATAAAAATATATAGGCAGACAGCAACATCTCAATCGTTGACATTATTGCGTGTCCCCAGACCAACATAAAAAACACAGAACTGATTTCTGTTTGTACATGTTATTTTAATTCAACCTTAGAATATTTTGGATTAATCAGCATGATACTACTGAAATGTATATATATTTTCTGAGGTTTTCGCGGGTATTTGTATGTGGATCTTTGGTTATTCGGGTTTTCTCCCGCGTAAAATTGGAACTATCTAGGTGACGTTTCGATGAAGTCTCATTCATCATCTTCAGGCTTGTGTCTTCGGCTTTGTGCTTCTCGGAGTAATGTGAGCTTGCAGCTGCTTCTTCCTTTTAACTGCTAGTGGGGATGTGATTTGATTGGGTGGGGGCTTGGCTGTGTTCTGATTGGGTGGGGGTGTGTTCTCATTGGTTGGGGTTTGGCTGTGTTCTGATTGGGTGGGGGTTGGCTGTGTTCTGATTGGCTGGGGATGTGTTCTGTTCAGGTGGGGGCTTGGTTGTGCTCAGGTTAGTCTTAGTTGCTGGGGATTTGAGCTGGTGAGCTGTGATCCTGCTGCTTGGCTTTGCGTTCGTGGTCGTGCCACATCTTCATGGTGAGCGTCAGTTTGCTTCATGTATGGGTCGGAGGAGTTTGAAGTAGGTAGTGATGCAGCTGCGGTACAGCTTCTGGTCCGTGGTTGTGTCTCATCTTCTGTGTGGGTGTGAGTCTGCTTTCTACGTGGAAGTGTGGTGGTAGCATCTTGTGTGGCCCTCATGCATGTGGGTCTGGTGTCATTCTTCATGTTAGGTACTCGTTTGTTCATGAGGGCGGGTTTCCAAATGGCTGGTAGGCGGGAGGTATCATCTCATTTATTCATGCTGTGTAGGCGTTTTTCTATCTCTATGGCTTCTCTGATTATTCTGTTGTTGAAGTGTTCGGTTTTGGCGATAGTTCTGGTATTTTTAAAGTCAATCGCATGTCCTGTGAACTCCAAGACCAATAAACACAGACATACCCGAACAAAGCTGAATACTATATATATATGTATGTATGTATGTATGTATGTATGTATGTATGTATGTATGTATGTATATGTATATGTATATGTATATGTATATGTATGTATGTATATGTATATGTATATGTATATGTATATGTATATGTGTTGTGCCTCCGAGGTTTGAACCTGATCAATCAGCAGATGTAGGCTCGAGTGATGAGGAAGATCTGGCATTGAGATTCGAGCCTGCATTATTGAATGACATAGAAGGGAGTCAGGAAGAAGAGGAGGATTTGGCTCTGAGATATGAGCCTGATTTACTGGAAGTTGCAGAGTCATCTCCCTCCCCTGAATCTCCCTCCCCGATTACACCTCAGGTGTTGTTAACAGACAATCAGGAGAGCGTGCCGGAGTCATTAGTGGAAGAACAAACCGAGCAATGTTGGATAGACACACGACAAAGACGTAAGCAGAAACGGGCCATCCAACGGACACAGAAAAGATACTGACACGCCCCTTAGAGAATATAAGGAGGCGTGCTAGCTCTGCTTCTCTGTTCAAAGCAAAGTGTCATTTCGGTTGGTGTTACGTCTGATACATTCGGCTGCAGCGTCTTGATTTATGGTTAGTTCGGACTTGCCAGACAGATTCCAGGAAGACTGCCAAGGACTGTGTAAACAGAAGCAGTTAACTCTGCCGTGTCTGAGACTGTCTGTTTGAGCATTTGTACTTTGGAACTTTGGACTCTCACCTGTGGATACAGGTGAGACAGAACATATATGTATATGTATATATGGTATTCAGCTTTGTTCGGGTATTTTCCCACGTCATTATAGTTGTGCTTTTAAAGTTGTAGCAATGTTTCGGCAGAATCTTATCTGCCATCATCAGGCTTCTGTATTGTGTTTGTCAGATACAGCTGCAGTTCAGCTTCTGGTCCGTGGTCATGTCTCATCTTCTGTGTGGATGCAGTGCAGCTGCATCACTACCCACTTCAAACCCCTCCGAGCCATACATGAAGCGAACTGACCCCCACCATGAAGATGCAGCACGACCACGAACTCGAAGCCAAACATCAAGATCACAGCTCACCAGCTCAAATCCCCCAGCAACTAAGACTAACCTGAGCACAACCAAGCCCCCACCTGAACAGAACACACCTCCAGCCAATCAGAACATGGCCAACCCCCCTACACACACACACATTTATATCTGAATTATATATATATATAAATATCCCATGTGATCAGAATTTGGGCACTTGGCAACCAGCATGTATTTAAAAGAGTTGCAGCATCCCGGGGTCATGTGATTTCCATTTGTGTCCTTTCTAGCCAGTTTCCCACAAGTAAAGTCAATGGAGCTGGATTCCCTTAATGGCCACACAATCCACAAGTGCAGGGATTCACTTAACAACCATGGCAAAATGGTCATAAAATCAGGTGCAGCTCACTTAACAACTGCCATGGTTAGCCACAGAAATTCTGGTCCCTACTGTGGTTGAGGATTGCTTGTCCATAAAATTATGGCTATTTCATATATGAAAGTGATTGGTTAATTTAAAATTGGAAAATTTTAAAGCCCCAAAGAAAAACTAAGTCCAAGGGTGCATCCTATCATCATTTTTTCCAATTACCTTTGATAAAATATTAGCTGGTTCAGGAAAAGAAAAATAATTATTTAAAAAATGGGCAGATTTCAAATCAGCTACCTTGCATTAAGCAATAATTGCTGAAGTCAACACCTTATAAGCTATTGCCAAAGTGTCTTCAAAGGACTTTCTTAAACTGCCTTAAGTACAACTGCAGTTGCATGATACAGATGTAGCCGGACAAGGAAATTCTGTGTGCACAATGTCTAAACTGAAAAGAAAGAAAGTGATCTTCTATCTCAGAAGTAGTCATGCAACACCTAGAAAGTATTGATCCTCCCAAATTTTTATTTATTTATTTATTACATGTTCTACACTAAAACATGGATCAGACAGGTCAATGACACATTTATCATCCTAAATTAAAATATAATCAAATGCATAATTCCACATCCCCAAGGATTAAGAAAGAAAGCAAACTCCCATTCCTTGACTTTCTTCTCACTAAACAAAATGATAACAAGGGGGAATAAACAGATAACAGATAATCAGAGTTGGAAGGGACCTTATAGGTCATCTAGTCCAACCCCCTGCCCAAGCGGGAGACCCTACATCATTTCTGACAAATGACAGTCCAATCTCTTATTGAAAGTCTCAAGTGATGGCACTCCCACAACTTCCAAGGGCAAGCTGTTCCATTGGTTGATTGTTCATGCATGGGTTTACCAAAAACCAATGTTCAGCAAGAGAGACAGAGAATTCCTGGAAGTCTAGCATTAAAATAAATGAAAGGAACTGGGCACCTGATGCAGGCACACACAACAAGCAAGTGAAACAGACCAAACAAAATAGAGACAACACCACTTGCAGCAACCAATTTATTGAATTTCTCAGGAAACTTCCAATCATTAACCCATCTCTGAGTTTAGCTCTTGCACAGATTGGAATAATGCAAGTAATCTCCAGTTCTGAACAGGGAGGAAACCTTGTTAAGCTTGGAGGGATGATGAAATATCTGTTAGAAACCTCATCAATATTTATTTCCCCAAGTCTAGGTGACCTGACCACTAAATAAAGGAAGCCATTTGCTGTTTTCCAGCAATTGTAGTCTAATTGCTTCTTTAGAGTGTGGTTTTTTAAACTACAATATATGTACCTATAGTCTCTCTCTCTCTCTCTCTCTCTCTCTCTCTCTCCCTCCCTCTTATGCAGCCACTGTTTTTGAGAGAGGAAAGCCAGAGAAAGCATTTTTAGTTGAAATACTCAAACAAACATTATTGCTAGATCTTCCCCCCCGCTTCCAACAATTCAACTCATGGGAATTTTGGCCATTAATATGATGTGAATGATCACAAGGAAATTTAGATCTGCTCATACTGTAACTAATTGTAGGTTTTTGGATCTTTTCCCTTACATAGTGATAGTCATAGATGAAATATGCTGATGATTAAACTAAGCATGCTTAGTTTAACTTCAGCTAGAGAAACTTACTAGGAATCTTTGAGTCAGCTTTTCTCTCGTAGGTTAGCTTACCTCAAAAAGTTGTTGTTTGGCAGAAAAAAAGGGATTAAGTACTACATATGTTGCCTTGAGCGCCTGAATGAAATGTATCATCTAAATCAGCCCCTTCATCAAACAAATTAATGAACAAACAAATAAAATGTAAATTCCATCTCATATTAATGAAGCTTAAATCAACGGAAAAAAAAAGAATAAGAATAAGAAAACCAGGCCTTGTTCAATTATGTCTGAGTAACAGATGACTTCCCAAGACTCCAAATTACTATCACTTCTGATCCTGGATGCCTCCTCTCATCAATATTGACAGCCTTGGCCATTCAGGTCAAGTTAGCCACATGTGGAAGGCTGCCGTATGTGGTGAACTTGGAAGGTCCCAAATTATCCATGTCAAGTTGGAGTTAAGTATCAGATCAGTACATCAAATTTTAGCTTTGCAGAGTAATTTCAGCTGGCAAATATAATGGGAAATCCTTTCCTGAATCCCTCTTTGAAAGCTTTCAAGTGCTTCATGAACTTTAATTAGGATTCTTACCACTGCTGAGAGACAGCTATGTATTTAGCTTTTCTGCTAATGGTGAGCTTGAGACGGTGAGTACACCAGAGTAACTTTCATGCTCTTCTCTGCTCACTATAATAAAAGGTATAATTATCCAAGATACAGAGCACACAACATGGCATTGATAAATGAATTCCAGTTATCTGAGTTAATAGGAGCAGGCTTGAGCTACCGAGTCTTCAGTAATCAATCACTGTGATATTTTGATAGAAATCCTAAAATAATTTTGTTTTTAAAGAGATCCAAACAAATGGTCCACATTAACCTGTCTATTTGGTAATTATCCATTTGGATCTCCCTGCCGATAACCAAATTGGATTTATATTGGCTTCTAAGCTTGCACATACAAAGTTAGCCCCTACTTAATATGGCCTAGCTATTATTAAGTGAATGAATGTCATGGAAAGAAGAGCAATACAGATTGGACAGTTTTTATTGTTTTTTTTCTACATTTCTGTTAAGATTTTTTTTCTTTCATTCAATGATGTCCCATTCTCAGGCTGCCTGAACAAGTCCCTGCAATTTTCTTGGCAATGTTTTTCAGAAATAGTTCACTATTGCCTTTTCCCCCCTAGTGGAGTACACCCAGGAATATCTTTATTTATGTATCTTTATTGTAAGGTTATATTAACAGAATCTTGCAAGGCTAAACATATTTCTTCCCTTCTGTTAGGAATGTAAGTCACCTAACAGTTGGATTGGAAAATATATAAACCAGGATAGACATTTTAATACTGTCTCTTTAAGGGAATGCTAAAATTGTAATTGGGTGTGATTCCTCAAATGGCCATAAGATGGAGCCAGAAACCTGGGTTGTTCTGTTCTGTTGTTGCTGAGAATGTGGCCATTCCTGCATTTCTCTATTGACTGATCATTGCTGATCATCGTTATTCTTGGATTTGATGTGAGTCTTTTACTGAACTGTTTTTGATACTGGACTTTGTTATTGGATTATCCCTGGACTGAAAACTGACAGCTTTAACTGTGAATGACTTGGACTGTTTGTTGGACTTTGCTTAAACGTTTATTGGAAGTAAACACCTACATTTTACTGTACAGTGTATCTGTGTGCTGGTTGTGTGTTATTCTTCACCACTCTCACTACGTCTCTCTGTGTGCACATATTCTCCTAACAGGGAATTACCTCAACACCTTCTTTCCTTTTACTCTCTGGAAAACTAGTGAGGTCTCTTACTGAGACATTTCCCTCATTCTCCCTCCTTCTGTAGATTGAGATATATTTTACACATTGGTTGTCCAGTGAAGGGGAAAAAAATCATGATATGTCATGTGAAAACAGTGTGATGCCCCAGTACATCCCTGCTGTACTGTATAAGGTAATAGGAAAAACTCTGGATAATGGAAGCTAAATAAAAAAGATTAAATTTAAAATCAGAGTTAAAATGAATATAAAAATTAAAAATTAAATTAAATTAAAACTTCTATTAGAATAGTGAATTTTACTGTCTGTAATTTACAACTGATAATATCACAAAATCAAATTGTAAAATACAAGCAACTTTATGGTAGAAAATATTGGTGTTAGAAAAATGATCTCTGCTTGGAGAGATAAATCATGGGAAATGATCCTGAGGAAAAGAATATTATAGATCAATACTATATATTCTAGTGTGCTAAGATTTGGCAAAGAACATATTTTAGGTATTCTTTGCTACCAATCTGAACCTGAATCTGGAATCATTCAATTTCAGGAAGGCAGAGCAACCTCCTTAAAATATTATTTTTATTTCCTTGCAATTATTATTTTTTACAATTTTGTATTAGTTTATCAAAATATAAAATGAAAATGAAAATAATGGGAAAGTAAGGGAGAAAAAAGGGAAGATGAAAAAGTGTAGGGAAAAAGGGGGAAAAGAAAGAAAAGCTTTGACTTCTGACTCTTTTTAGCATAGTACAATAAGTTAATAACTTACAACTTTAACTTTTTACTTTTACATAGTAATATATATTAGCCATTTCAATAACAGCAAACTTATCTAATCAGCAAAACCCAAATTCAAAGTTTCATTTTTTCCATCCCAAGCACAAAGTGCAGAAGTGGTTTCCAAGTGGAAACAAGTTCTGCTTCCCTACAACTATTCTACAAAACTATACAGAATCTGGAAGAAGGCATTATGTCACTTGCAAGACTGATGTCAACTCTGATGTCAAGACAAATCAGAAACAAGACTCTATAGGAAGTCTAGAACTATACTGAAATTTGCCTCAAGAGAATCTGGCATACCTGATTGTGTTCAACCACCATCCTTCTTGTATCCTAGAGAATCAGGGAGAAGCCTGCCTGACTCTCTTTGGAATATTATGTTGTTTCCCAAGATTTAAGGAATATTTCAGGCATCTTTGCTTATATAACAGTTTTGCCTATTTTCCTCAAGATCATATACATTTGCCTTAAAAACATAGCTCTCTTTCATCTGTATATGTCTGACTCTGCTCCTACAAATATATCTGGGAGCCATTTTGCCAAATTTTAAAGCAGATGGCACTCAGCATTTCTTCAGTTTCACTTGTAATATGTGATGGTATTAGATTTTGTTTTGTTTTTTTTTAAATCCAAGAGAAGGTAATAAAAGTGATGGGAAAATAGTAGCCATGTATTTATGAGAACATGCAATTTGTTCATTTGGAAACAATAGCTCGTAAACCTAAAAGATTGGATAGTGGAAAAACACATCCATTTTAAATTCATTGCAGGCAACAATGAATATTTTTTTACTTCTAAACAACCCCTGTTATTTCCAAAGATAATCTATCCTTTTTTTACTGGCCTTGCTTCAAAGGCCCAAGCAATTGCTTCTCATAGCAGTGACTCTGTATTTGCTCCACTAATCTCTCCTGACAGAGCTTTATTAATTGCCATCTGTCTAAAATGAGCTCTGCAAATGCCATTGGTCTCCAATTCCTAGTATCTTCCCAAGCTGAAAATGTAGCATAGTTCATTGTTTCAAAGCCCCTGATGTTCTGATACAGGATGCTCATGGCACAGTTCTTATTTGCTGTGAGTACAATGGCAAGAATAATAAGAAATGGGCTCAGGGAACAAAGGCCAAGAATAGCAAAAGTAATAAAGAAGATTCATGTTTTAATGTACTTAAGAATTAGGATATATTTGCCTCCAAAGGGCAGAAACTGTGCAGACTGTAGCATCTGCAAACTATTGCAAATATTCCAGTAGGTTGCTTTCTGTCTTAGCTCAGTTTATACTTCATATTTCTTCTTCATATTATAAGATTAAAAACTCTAAGGGAATAGATGAAACATTCCTTCAAACAAGACTCCAGTGGAGCATAATATTTGTACGATTATACAAGTTAAATGATATTTTTAAAGTGTTTGGGTTTTAGTTTTTGGGTGTGCATGTAAATATATACTCTGACTTTTGTAGCTGGAAAGCCTTATGGACCTTTATAAAGAATTTGATTTTAGTAACTCTGCTGAAATACTGTAATTTTAAAGTTATACCAGTTTTAAACCATAAGTAATTTCTTTAGAATGATTTATCACGAGGTCGCAATCACCTTATTCCATATCTCAAATATTCTAGTTGTATTGATGTTAGGACACACAATCCAGAAGACTATATGTGCTAAATTCACACATCACCTATAAATCTTGTGAAAATTTCCCTTTTATACAGCTCTCCATAGAAATTATTACTATTCTTTATTTTTTTAAAGGAAACTGAAGAGCAATATCACCAAAGTTAAGTATTTGAATCTCCCTTATTTCAGGGGATCAGGGTCAGACATGCCTTTTAATGTATGCCTTAATCTGAGTTCCATTCTTTGTTGAAGAACAAGTATAAGCCGGTCACCTGCTCTTCACCTTTGAAGCAAATACATTTTTCATTAAATAAGAACAACACTGTAAAGACCAACAAACAACCTTGGTCCTCCCTTCAAATATTAAGTGTGGCCCTTATGCTTAGAAAATTGATTTCTCCCGCAATAAAGTTTTTATAAATGGCAATCATGGTATAGAGTAATATTTTGCCATAGCCTCAGTGGTGGGATTCAAAACATTTTACTACTGGTTCTGTGGGCATGACTTGGTGGGCGTGACTAAGTGGGCATGGCCATGTGACTGGGTGGGTGTGGTTTCTTTTTTTTGCTTTTTTTTTTTTACTGTTTTGCTTTTTTGCAGCCACCCCCACCCATTTTTTGGGCCTTCTGGGCCTCAGGCAAGCCTCCTGGGGGGTGTTTTTGCTCCCAGGAAGCTCCCTGGGGCTCAGGGAGAAAAAAATGGAGTCTGGAGGGGGCACACAGCACCTCCCTCCATCCATTTTTTGCCTTCCTGGGCGTCAGGGAATCCTTCTGGGTGAAGCAGTAAGACAGCTAGGGGAATCCCAGCACAGCTGATCATATGAACATCTGGTTGTCGAGAGGGGGAAAAAAAGAAATACCTTAAGGGGCGAGCAAGCATTCAGCAGGTGGGGCAAGCGAGCCAGCGGTGACCGTGGACTGTGTCGGGGTGTGGCCAGACAGAACTTACTTCCGGTTTGGCAACCCATGCCAAATCCTTGCTACCAATTCGCCTGAAACGGTGTGAACCAGCTGAATACCAGCACTGCATAGCCTCATAGTTGTGAAGAAGAAGAATAAAAAAAGATGAGAATGCAGAAATTAATGAAAAGTACAAGTTGCAGATAGTGGCACTTGATCAGTAAAAACATTCTGGAAACATCATTTAGTATTATGTAAAAGCTGTGTTTTTATGATTTACCTGACTACAAAGTAAACTATCACATTTTTCATTTGACTGGCTGTGTAATCCCAGCATATAGATTCATTTTATGTCATGAACTTTTCCTGAGCCATTTCTTTATTTGGCCAAGCAGGCTCATCAGTCTTCTTAGCTAATCCTTTGTTCTGACTTATTGAAGAGCCATTATTCCAATCTTTTTGTCTTGTTCTGTTGCTTTTCATTAGTCCTTACTATCACTTTATTCCTCCATCTTTCTCAAGTGAGACTATCTGTCATAAGCAAAGTTTTGATCCAAAGGTTTTAAAATCTCTTATAAAAAGAGAAGGAAATTGTAATCTCAATCTCTTCTTGTTTCCTCCATCCATTAGGGAAGTTATTCAGGAGAACTGCAAAGAGACAAGTAGCTCTGCTTCCTCCCCCCTCCCTCCCAGTTGCTAGCCTAATCTATTACAACCTCCTTCATTTATTTAAAATCAAACCTTTCCCTCCCTCCAACCCTTTTCATGGACAGGATTTGAGTCCAGCAGTGTGACTCTTAATGTAGGCAGAGGTCTATCAGGATCTTTCATTGAGTGCCATCCCAAGAAGGTTATTGGGCCTTATGGAGTTAAATCAAACTCCTTCAGTATGTTTCATTCTTAGATTGTGGAAGTGCAGTCTTCCCAGGCCTCTGAAATAGTCCTGCTGAAAAAAGGTTTTAGAGTCTGGAAGTTGATCAACTAATCCAGCCTCAGACAAAGGTCTAGTATAGTTCAGAATGAGTAGCTCCAGAAGCAGATTCTTTATATAGATTGCCCAAAACATATAGAGCACAATTTTTCTTAAAGTGTGAAGTTCACTGATGTGGGTGGGATAAATAATAGGTTTGCAACTAGAAAATTCACAGTTTAATTATGTATCTCTTTAACTTTTGTAAATTGAGTTGAGAAAAACTGTTTAAAATGTTGCTGATGACCAAATAAATATATCCAGATTCCAGATTTCTTCCCCAGGATTGTTGAGAAAAAAAAAAAGTTTGTATTTTTTATCTTTTGTGAAGGAAAGAAAACCATCTCAATAATGCTGAAGTACAATCTCTATCAGTGCACTGAATTGATAGGAATACTTGCCATTAGACATTTGAAGTAGTGCATTATTCAAAACTATTTGAAACTCTACATTTTATGCAACCTCAGTGTAACTTGGTGATTCTTACTTGGATTTGTAGCTGTCATTTCTACAAGGACAAATCTCTTAAATAGTAAGTCAACTGGCCTCCTTGGTTTGCATAATATAGTTTTTAATCATTCTTTTATCATCCAGATTTCTCTAAAGAAGTTTTTAATGTAAAGGTAGTTGTCAAGTTATAACCGTTTTTTAACATCTGTTCATAGTTATAATTGCCTCAGAAAGGGTGCTTTCCATCTCATAAAGCATTTCTAGCCATTGTAAAATATCAGGCCACTCCCCCTGGGTCACATGATTGTATTTTGGGTTTTGGCAACCGGCTCACATTTACAAATGATTGCAGCATTCTGCAGTTATGTGACAGCATTTTGAATGCTTTTTTATCAGTTTTCGGCATTTTGGCAAAAAATGCTTATTTGGGGAATGGTTTCAGGATTACAACCATGTGATTCACTTTACAAGTGCTGTAAAAATGGTTGTAAAATCTAGCCTGGTCCTGTGGGTGCCACAACTTACAACTATAAAAGCAAAGCAAGTCTTATTTGGTTTTCCCCCCCAGAACTATAGCCATATCATAACAAAAAAGACACACAAATACCAAAACAACAGGATATTGTTTCTTTTCTGTGTCTTGCCCAGTAAGAAGTGAAAGTTTAGAATGCTAATGACATACTTTAATATCCCAAGATAATAAACTAATGCTCTTTAAACATTGATAGCCTAAATTTACAACAAAATCATCTTTAAAAGACTAGCTGATATGAATAATTCTGTGCATTCTGTGAGAGTCTAAAATGATAGCGATTCATATGTAATATTAAAATATATAATCACACATGGAATATATTTGATTTCATATTAGACACATTTATATATTGAATAATATAAATACATTTAATCTAAGTTGCTAAGTTGATCTAGAGAAATACATATAAAAAAACCTTTAATATAAAAATATATTAATAAAACTATTTATTATGGCTCATGTTATAATAACATTTATTCCTACCATAACAATGGCATGGAAAAGTGTGTTGGGAAATCAGCAACAGCTTAAATGAGTTGGTTACATATTGACGAATAGGAAAAGTCAAAGGTACAGAGAAAAGTTTATTTAGCATTAGCCTTCCCTACAGGAATAGCTACTAACTTCAAAATGGCTACTATAGTCATAAACATGCATAGAACAATGTGTCACTTTCTCATTAGTTTTGTGTTCTTTTGCCTTATATAGTTAAACTTTACATGTTGAAATATACAAAGATACTTTGATGTCGATATGGTATTTTAAAAACATTGATTGGTCACTTCCCCATCCTGGAATGTTTTGATATGTACACTGCTCTATTAGCTTGGTTTTTCCTTGTACACAACAAATCTGGCTAGAGATAATGGATAAGGGTCTTCAATTTTGTTTTCATGTGAACTGCATTGCACACTAGCAACGCCTGCATGAATTAGTTCCTGAATTTCAGAGAAACATGGCGGATCTCACTCTGCTACTATTCTGTGCCTGTCCCTACCTTTTTACCTAATACACTGTAGATGTGATTAAAAGAAACTTGATTATTCCATGTTATGTACTTCCTAGTCTTTAATGTGATAAGAGACCCAAAGAACCATTTTCTCTGAATGATCCTAATGTATCTTGAAATGCAATCCCCATAATCCTTTGTCTCACTAAGATGTCCTGCCCATCTTTTGTTTTCCAGTGAATTATGTAATGTATTAACACACACAACTCCCTATGTGTAAGGCAAAATGGATTTGGGGCACAATGCTTAGAAGAATAAATTGAGAGAATCACATTGAATTATTAATAATATTCAGATGAATGTCTTTAAATAAAATAAAACAATTGGAATATGTTGATTATTCCAGAATGATGGGAGAGCAATAGAAAATGGATAAGCGAACCATTTTAAGGAAGATCAAAGAAGTATGTGAATGATAATAAAAAAATTATAATTGGTTTTGTGAAAAGAGAGTAGCCTCATATATGCAAATGCACAAAAAGATCATGTGTAATAATAGGGTATAATTTCAGTGGCAATAATTATATACACATTTGGTTCTTTTCCTGTACCCATGATTTACCTTAAGTCAAAATGGTCACGACAAGAGCCACTCTGGTTTGAGGGCAGAATTGTTAATTTTAGAGCATAATACTTTCCCCTGATAAAGGCATTAATTGACAAAGAATATGTTTAAATTACTATTTTAGTGAGTGGCATGATTTCCTGCTCTTTTTACCTGTTGGCATCTGGAACTATAGAGGATTTTGATTTGGAGTGATCTCAGTTGACCCCCTCTTTTTTGTGGCAGTCTCTCAAATACTGGAATACTGCTATCATGTCCCCCCCTACTCCCTCTTTTCTCTAGACTAGCCAAACCCAAATCGTCCAACTGTTCTTCATATAGTTTAGCCTCCAAGCCTTTAATCGTTTTAGTTGCTCTTCTTTGCACTTTTTCCAAAGTCTCAACATCTTTTTTGTAATGCGTGACCAAAACCGGATGCAGTATTTCAGATGTGGTCTTTATAAAGTGGTACTAATACCGTGTTTCCCCGAAAATACGATCTACTCAGAAAATAAGTCCTAGCTTGATTTTTACACATGCACCCGATATAAGCCCTACCCCCCAAATAAGCCCTAATTAAGACCTTGCCCACTCTAAGGTGCACGGGTAAAAATTAAACTAGAGTGGGGATGGGGGTGGAGCTTTCCTACTACTTACTTTCGGATAGTTGCAGCCAGCCTCACACACCTTGGCCCATTTGTTCTGAGGCCAGCAAGGCTTTCCTGAAGGCCTTAGTAGCTGATAACAGAGCTTTGGATCAATCAGGAGCTCTGTTATCAGCTACAGAGGCCTTCAGGAAAGCCTTGCTAGCTTCAGAAGAAATGGGTTGAGGTGTGCAAGGCCTGGCTGCAACTATCCAAAGCCAAAAAAGTTCCTGAAGGCCTCTGGCAGTGAATAGGAGGCAGGGGGCAACACACACAAGTGAAGTGAGTTAGTGGACGACATCCTCTCCAAAATAAGACCTGGTGCAGTTTCTGGTGCAAAAATATGTAAGGCAGGGTCTTATTTTGGGGGAAACAATGGTACTTCATGTGACTTTGATTCTATGCCTCGGTTTATACAACCAAGGATTGTATTAGCTTTTTTCACTGCTGCTGCACACTGCTGACACATGTTTACGTGATCATCCACTAAGACTCCAAGGTCTCACAGTTTCTATTTTTGAGCCAGGTTTTACCTAATCCGTACTTTGTATTTTTCAGCCCCGGTGTAAAACTTTGCTTTTTTTCCACATTAAATTTCATTTTGTTGGATAGGGCCCATTGTTCAAGTCTATCAAGATCTTAACCAACTTGGTTGTATAAGTTGAAAAAATTATTCAACAAAAAAAAAAGTTGTCTAACTTTGGGGAAAGTTTAAAGCTAGTTATAAACCAATCAAAATAATCCATTCTGTGTCTGGTTTGCAATCTGCACTGCATTGATGCTCAGCTCTAATATCTAGCATATCTTACTTTCATCTGATGAAAGAATAATTGCATGCCTCCAGCCTGAAAGAAGCATGATCTTAAAAGCAAACAAGAATAAAAAGTTATGTATTGCAATGTTTTTTTTTAAAAAAAAAAAATCAAAAGTTAAATCTACTGCTTTCAACAGGTCTTAGGATAATCTTAGCTTGGTACCAATAGAAGTTAGTTTGCTAAATTTATCAGATTAGAAAACTATCTTCCACTAATTTTCAGAGGAAAACAGAGAGGAAGGAAAGGTTAATTTCCCATCCCAATATAATACAATACTTTTTGAAACCTCCTTAATATTTCTTTCTTTCTTGACAACATCCCCAATTTCCTCCCCTTCATCAGGGAAGATTGTTTAGGAAGAGAGATATAGCTTCAGAAGAGGAAAAGATTAATTCCCATTTCTGTACATGTTGACTCAAAATGCATGATGGAATGTATATCAAATAATTCTCACATTGGAAAGGAGTTCTTTTTGGAAACAAGAATTATTTTCAGAATGCCCACTATATCAAGGTTACAAACCAACAGTAAAATAAATTAAAATAAATTAAAATAAATTAAACAAATAAATAAATAAATAAATTTTTTTTAAAAAAATCCCTAAAATCTAATCAGAATTATTATCAGTACATCATGTTATTTTTATTTCTTTTCAAGTATGACCTGCATGAGTAGTGGCATCCGCAACAAACTACACGCTGCTAAAATAATGAACATATAATGATGGCTTAAATTCTGCCATTATGTATTTGTATCCAGATATGTGACTCACATTTGTAAACTGCCATAGTTGCATGATGTTTTCATGCACATTTTTGCCACTGGCTCCCTCTATCCTCCAGCAGACGCTACTGCCTATGGGGTTTTGCATAGGGAAAGGATTTTTGCCAAGGAATGCTCAACATACTAATTGTAAAAAAAGCAGAGCATTCCCCCACCCCCCCAATTCAGAATAAGTAACTGATCTTTGCATCAGATTCATACATCACTGCCCAACATAGAACATGCAGATTTAAGTTAATTTTGTTACTAAGATTAAAGAATGCAAGCCTGATTAAATTATAGCAAAAAATTGGCAGAAGGTAAAAATTAGAATAAATCACACTGGCCTGCCTTTGGAAGCCCAAGTATCAGCAAAAGAGAATTAAAATAGCTCAAATGAAAAATGAATTATTTCAAGCGTGGTCTGAATAATGGCAAGATATTGTAACACTTCAAAAGGAGACCACTAGAAGTATGTAGGCTGACCTTGTCATCCTAACCTCTCTCCTGGCTGAAGACAAAGACAGTCTAAAGTGCAAAGTTTAAGTACTGAGTGCAGTTGGTATTCCAGAAACAATTATAGATACATAATTCTTCACTCCTGTTTGAAGAACCTTTATTTAAAACTCCAAAGTTAGTAATGTTTTTATTAGGGGGTATATCTATATATAAACAAATAATAACTTGTATGGGGTTTTTTTTCTCTTCTAAGGGATGATCCAAATTTTTAAATGCAATTAATTTAATATATTGCGGCCAATTGAATTTAGTATATTTTAATTTAATGTAACAAATTAATAATAAGACCAGTAGTGCTCTATTCCCATGTATCTTATAAAAGATTTGATGCTACTAAACCTAGTAAAGCATATTTCCAAATATTTATATTTACTGAATTGTATAAAATGTCAGAAAAAACTCTTACTCACTGGAGAAAAAAAATACCCTGAAAAATCACAAGACTGTTTGAAGATTTCTCTGCATTCTTCAAAAGAAAGTTGAACTGTGAAGTCTTTGGATTTAATTGCAAGGTTCAGTATTTCATATACAACTTGGGACACAAACATAGCACTTGCCAACAATTCCTTAAAGCAATCTCACAATCCCATAAAAAGACACCGTGGCATTGTTCAGGTTGCCTAAGGGTGCTGTATTTGTGCAGTCCTCTAAAGCACTCTTTGGAGGCTGACTCTGAAGTTCTCAACAACTAGAAAGAAGTTTTGTTTATCTGTTTATTTAAAAAAAAGTATGACTAGTGCATTATGGTAACAGATAACAGATAATCAGAGTTGGAAGGGACCTTGTAGGTCATCTAGTCCAACCCTCTGCCCAAGCGGTAGACCCTACACCATTTCTGACAAATGGCAGTCCAATCTCTTCTTGAAGGTCTCAAGTGATGGCTCTCCCACAACTTCTGAGGGCAAGCTGTTCCATTGGTTGATTGTTCTCACTGTCAGAAAGTAAACCTTCCAAAAATGGCAAAGGAAATGTCTAATTACAAAACACAATGAGAGAATAGAATTTAAAATTAATGCCAAGGCTATATGAGTTGCAAATATTTAGAAGACTATGAAATGGCAGCAAAGGGACATACAAAATGCTAGCTCTTTGCTGCCTCTCATGGTCATTTGGTTGCAGCATCTCTATACCAAGGAACCAAATGTTCAAAGTGAATCTGGGTACAAACCAGAGGTGGTATTCAGCAGGTTCTGACCAGTTCTGGAGAACCGGTAGTAGAAATTTTGAGTAGTTCGGAGAACCGGCAAATACCACCTCTGACTGAAGATTTTAGAGTATCCTTCCCTTGCCACGCCCACAGAACTGGTAGTAAAAAAAATTGAATCCCACCACTGGTACAAACTCCAACATGCTGAAAAATAGAAGTAAACATGAAGAGGGTTGTAGTGGCATTCAATATGTACAGCTCCCTAAGAAGTGTCACATCCCAATAAACAGGATCCCAAATTGCACAGAAATTTATATTTGCAGTAAAATGAACCTTGTTATACTTTCTGGCAGTAAATGTGAAGGCCAAAAAGAGCAAGGGCAAGTTGCATATTAGCCTCCTTTCATTTACCAAAGTTCAAGGCATCAAGTACTAACTTTTATTTTGGGAGTGCAGTTGTGTCTAGAGTAGGTGGTATGCTGTCATCTAATAAATTTGACTTTTCCATCCACAGAATCTGTCTTATTATGAATAATTACAAGTTGTTTCATCCTGCCCATACGAAACCTTTTCCTCCTGTTGGGATAACTACATTTCAATAAAAAATGTAGGCCTGCTGTCATCTACATATTAATAATATCTCACTTCAGACTGCTAGATGATTTTCCTCAGTAGTATGTATTTTGGGTAGTATTATATCTATCAGCCATGCCAACTTTGGAATATGGATCCACCACATGGTAGTGGGCTATGTAGTACAACTTTCAAGAGATTGTTCCAGAAAGGAAAATTTAAAGTAGGATAGTCATTTTCTTAAGTAATAAAAATCAACTTAGTTTCTTTAACAGAAGACTTGGCACACTGTAATAAAAATCACAGAGATATTCTGTCATTCAATAGGCATACGCTGCTTCAAAATCCTTTTATCTCTAGAAATGTCAAGGTAGGCATGGATCAGGAAAACAAATGGTAATCTTCCAAATAATCTATATAGTTTTTCATACTGACTTGAAAAATGTTGATAGAAAACTTTGATACTCATATAAAATGACTACAGTAGGTTGCATCAAATTATTTTAGAACAATGGTAGGTAAATCAGGCTAGATATAAGTGAGTTCCTCTGGAAAATATATGGCAAATTGTGTGGCTTTAAGGATTCAGACTCCTGCTCATGATTATCTGTATGAAAAAATACCTTCTTAAGTGACTCAAGGTATATTTGAAATCCATCAGTAAACCACACCTGTTCTTAGTTCTTGGAGAAGATTTTCTGAAAAGCTTGTTAAGTAGTAACAGGGAAATTACATCTACTTTAGCCAATCAGATTTCAAGAATAAGATATCTAAAAACATTATGAAACAACTATAGTAATTTGTCTTTTAAAAGAGTGGGTTTTTTGAAACATCATTTAGGCAACAACATTTTTAACTGTATTTTTCGCACTCTAAGATGCAATTTCCCCCACCTCCCCCGCCCCAAAAAAGTGGGTGGAAATGTCTGTGCATCTTATAGAGTGAATGTTGCCAAAACTCCGCCCACCCATTACCCCCTACTCTTTGGCCTCTGCCTCCCAGCAATTTGCCTCCTTGCAGCAAACAGCAAACACCTGGTCAACTTCAGCACAGCCTGATTTAGCACAATCAGCTGATTGGCAGTTGGATCAGCCTCCCAGAATACCGCTGATCAGCTGTTGCAGGCTGTGGGGATCACTGCTGCCCATCATCGCCCCTCTGCCTATCACCACCTCCGTGTGTCCCATTTTTGGCCTCCATGTGTCCCATTTTCAGCCTGTTCCAGGCAGCAGGGATTGCCGCCGCTGATTGCCACTGCCAAATGGCAATGTGGAGGTGCAATAGGCAGGGGCAGTGACGATCCCTGCAGCCTAGAACAGCTGATTGGCGGTATTCTGGAAGGGCGATCCAACCACCAATCAGCTGCTCAGGCTGTTTACTGTTTGCTGCTTGGGAGGAAGAGGCAGATTTTTTTTCTTGTTTTCCTTCCCAAAAGCTAGGTGCATCTTATGGTCTGGAGCGTCTTATAGTGCAAAACATACACTATATGTAAGCCTCCTTTGTGTAAGCTCATTTTCCTTTTTGATAAATATATCATTTCTTTTTTTAAAAAACAATGCTTTGGAACCAGGCTTTATATCAAACTACATCTTTAAAGAAGCTTGAAAATCAAAGCCAGGAATCCAGGTAACACTACAGTTGTTAAAATGTATGTCATTTATCCTACAGTTTGCTAGAAGTTCATTTTACATTGACCAAACAGTAGTAGAAACGCTTCACGTTATAACCCACAAGATGTCTGGATATAGGTGTGCCAATTTTTTTTTTTTTAAAGACAGCACTGAATTCTTCAGTTTCTTGCCATAAAACATAAGGATTGAAGATATGGAACAACACAGAATGCATTTTTTTTCTCTTCCACTTCTTGATTTCTCTTCTCTCTCTCACCAACAACTGATAATAGAATATTTGCTGTTCACGGATAATTACCCTTTTCTATCAGCTTCAAAAGGAAAACAAAATCGGCTTCTTTAAAATAAGCATAAAAGCAGCCATCACACTAGAAAATGCATGTTCTGAACTTGTAGTATGCCTCACTGAGCCCACTGTGAGTACCAGATAAATATTTTATTCCAGAAAAGGTTGGAAAACAAGAACAAGAGGAACATCCATTCACCCCAATTCTGTGGCCTCCTCCAATTCATTTCATTAGATAGTGAGTTCCATGGAAGGTGCTACATTAATTAATAATCCATATACATTCTTTTTGGTTAGGGAGATAAGGTGAAAATGATGATAATGTTTATGTGATTTTTACAATCATTCCCAAAACAGGCTTGGCTGGTATAACTTTTTTCCCAGTGTCTGCATGACCAGCACAATTTATCCAAATCTCTTTATAGCTATGTACAAATACCCTGTTATTAATTTAGAGTAGAGGAGGGCAACTCATAGCAGGAAATGACAAGGTTTATTAACTATACTCCCTGTTTCCTGGCTTTGAAAGGGTAGAACAGGGTTCCCCACCCTGGTCCGTGGACCAGCACTGGACCTCACCATATCAGAAACCAGGCTGTGCAAACAAGCAAAGACCCATCCACAGGATGCAGGTAGCACACGAAACCATACCCTCTCCGATCTTTGGAAAAACCTCTCTCCATGGAATCAGTCCCTGGTGCCCAAAAGGTTGGGGGCCATTGGGGTATAAGACTTAACCCAAAGCTGCTGGACCTAATTAAGGCCTCTGTCCTTTTGTAACATGAACCAGATGGCTTGCTTGGAAAATCTTATAAACATGTCATGAAGGTAAAAGCCCAATCCTTCCAGTTTCCCCTGATACTTGGAATTCAAAGGAAAACTTATATTAAACAACAAAACTATTTATCATATCTAATAAGATTTTAAAAATTAAACAAAAATCCAATATATTTCCAAACCCATTTAAGTTAGTGGCTATCGCCATATCTTGTAATAATCAATTGTGTAAGTCACTGTGGAAAATATTAATTTGTAGACTAGATCAGGATGGGGATATTCATTATTCTCGCACACAACTTAAAGCATTGAAGTGAGAAATGCTTTATACTTGCAGAAATGCACATGTGGATTCCCCATTGTGGAATCCTCCTCCTCCTTTCTTTCCTTTATGATATTCCTTTTTGTCATTGTTTTGTTTAGCCTTCTCATTCCATCACTGTGCTTTCTAAACCAATAAGCTAGAGAGAACACAAAAGTGCTAAAGAAGATTCTGCAACATCATTGTCACTTAAAAGGAGAAATGAAGTGAAAAAGAAAAAAAAAACAGTTAGAGTGCAGGTTCTGTCCCCTCTTTTCCATATTAAATCGTTACTGCAAGCAATCCATCAAGAGAAAAGAAAATAGCAAGGATTCTGCTTAAATACTAATACACCCAGCATGCAAAGGAATGAAGAAAAAACAGCATTGGCATTTAAAGTGTTATGAGATGTGACTCAGAGGTAGGTTTGAAACTAAAGGTCTTTTCTCAGACTTGTGATAATCTGCTTGTCTAACTAAAAACCTACAATTTTGCAATTGCAACTGTATTGGGTGAAAAGACAAAAGATAATATACATCTTCAGGGTCATAAGCACAAGATTGTGAGATTTGATGTACATCATTCCCTTGCCACTAGGTCTGGGTACACAATAAGAATTTGAGGGGGAAAGTGGTCAGGCAACTCTTGCAGTTCAGAAGCGCTAGAGAAAGAAAGGGGAAAAAAACCCCATACTAATGCAATAAGCCTTGCAAGGAGAAACACTGTCAAACTGGGGCTTCCATTCTGTAAAAAATAAATATCACCATTGGCTATATGGAAGACATTTCTAAAACTCTAGCCTACAATCAGCAATTGTGGCTACATTAAACACTGAATGAGATGTTGGGACAATCAAGCAAATTCCTCAACAGCTCCTGTTGACTAAATGTTTAGACTGACTCATTCTCTCTTTCTTTTTTTTAACTCCTAGTTTGTAAAAGTCACTGAAACTGTTATCTTGTAGAAATACCCAAATTTTACAGGCATATATGTAAAGTCTCGTGTGCAATTAAAGGAAGATGTACTAGTGAAGATTGGAGAACATGGAGAATCAGTAAATGCCAAAGTAAATGATCTCTAGAATAAACATATATGTTTAAGAAGGGACTCTTCCCTATTTGGAGCCTGTTATAGGCTACAAGTTGAGGTTCACATCTGGCTAATTCATCTGCAGACAGGTGCAGACCTAGAATCAACATCTTCATGTGGGAGAATTTTTGCCACCCATAAACAGTGACACCTAGTCCCTCCATGTTTGAGATTTTAAAAAATCTGAATCTTTTAGAACAAGAGGTAAATTTGGAAGGCAAAACTGGAGAGGAAGCAGTTAGGTGTTGAGCCTGAAAAAAAAAAAAAAGACTAGTATCATACTTCTCATGGGTCTTTTGTGCAGGAATGAATTGGTCCTTTTTAGATCATCATTAGCAGTAACAGCATGAAGATATACATAAGAGAGAGAAAGAGATTATCAGCAGGGCTGAATTGTTGAAATAGGGACTGCAAATAGATAAATGCTGCATTTTAGAAACAGAAGCACCCACATGCACCCTGCAGTCATAAAGATTGTCAATCTAGAATTCCAGCAGAAGAAAAGGATCTAAACCTGCAATCTAGCAATTCTCACACGCAGTTGAACTACTGTGCTGTTCATCATGTTGCCTTTTCTTTGTTAAGAAAAGAGGACGGTGAACAAGAGTTGTGATACTGCTGAGGAGCTAGTGTGGTGGAAGCTGAAAAGAGAATTATCAGAGGGAGGAAGGGTGGCTGTATAATTTGTGTAGAGGATGAAAGAGGAGATGAAGTGTCACAGACATCAGCAGAAGCTTATCAACCCTTTCTGGGATCTCTGCCCTCACTCCCAAAGTTTCAGGATGGGTGTGGCTATTCTTCAGATGAATGAACTGTACGAGATGAGGTAGTCAAACTATCACCATCAGTTCTTGAATAGAAGGATAACCCTGTTGAGGTAATTCCCCATTAGGAGAATGAGTGCACACAGGGAGACATAGTGAGAGTGATGTTGAATAACACATGACCAGCACACAGATACACTGAATAGTAAAATGTAGGTTTTACTTCCAGTAAATGGTTAAGCAAAGTCCAACAAGCAGTCCAAGTCATACATGGTTAAAGCAGTCAGTATTCAGTCCAAGGATAATCCAAAATCAAAGTCCAGTATCATAAATAGTTCAGTAAATAGACTCACGGCAATCCAAGAAGAACGACAATCAGCAACAGTCAATAGGGAAAAATGCAGGAACCAAGAACATCGACTATCAGAACATCTAGCAACTAGCAACTAACAGAACAGAACAGCAACCCAGGTTTCTGGCTCCATCTTATGGCCTTTGAGGAACCACACCCAATTACAATTTTAGCATTCCCTTAAAGAGACAGTATTAAATGTCTATCATGGTTTATATATTTCCAACCCAACTGTTACGTGACTATCAATTCCTAACAAATCCCATTCACTGGGACTCTGTATGGGCTGAACAGGAAATCATTATTACCCAGGAATAAGCATCAAATAAATGGTTCCAGGTTTCCAGATTCTTGAAAAAAATCTCCATGCTTGTGCCACAGGCTATTAGGATCTATCTGACTTGCTCATGAGCAATGAAGAACCTCATTCAAGCAAGGAGTGATCTAGTCATTTATGTAGTATGGAGTGCCAGTTAGAATTCTAGGGCAATAGTAATCAAAACAGGAAAATCTCAAATTATAGATCAGTTACAACAGTTACACAGGCTTCAAGTTACACAAGGCCAAGACCCTTCCCAAAGGTAGAAAACATGAATATGAGAAAACAACCTAAGAGGATAGGTATAAATTAAGGTTATACCACTAAGCCAAAGCAACATTAGGAAAAAAATTATAATCCTTCACACCTGTCTCTGTTTTCCCTGCCAATTTTACTTTTTCAACATTGGAACTGATGTTCTCTTTCTTGATTTTTTGAGTCTTCTCAGCAAAGAGCACTTAGAAACCAAAAAATGTCTAACTTACTTTTTCTAAATATCATTCCCCTATCCTTTATTGTAAGAGGACAATGTTATGTTTATAGCATATTTAAAATAACAGTTTCCCAACTTTTTAGGCTGTTTTCAAACCTGTTAACAAAAAGAATGCCAGCAGTCCTGATCAACAGGCAAAGCTCTAATGATAGAACATTGTCTCCCTTTGAGTAAATACTTTCACCACAAAAACATCTTTCAAAAACTTTGACTCAATCCTCAGATAGCCAGCAGGCCATTCATTTAAGAATTACCAGATAACTGCAGGGCTTTACATCTATTACAGAGAAGTACTTAAATGACTACAGCTCCTTAGTGAGCTCATGCTTCTGTTTTCTCTTCCTGAATGCATTTTTCTTTGTGTGTCTGATCTAAGCATTCATTTCTCATATTCTCTTTTACATTCTCTTTTTACAGAATGTTCTTTTTTAAAGGAAAATATCACTGTGCAATAGAAAAAAAGAGTCTTCAAGTTGAACTCTGATCCTACTGGCTTCATAGACGTCACCATGAACATTTTTTAGCAAAAATATAGAAGGCCATTGATTTTTTATCAAGTTTTTTTTTATTTCAATCTATACATCCACAGCAATACATTAACAGTATGGTATCAGTCTATCATACATTTTAATATAGGCAAACTTAATAATACCAATCATATCTCTTAATACACATTAAATCACAATCCTTCATTGCTTATTTTCAACATTTGAATACTCTCTCCTAATGCCAACCACCATATCAGTTAAACATACCTAGTAAATTCATTATTCAATTTCCTCCCCAATTTTTTTTTTGTTTTAAATAAAAAAAATCTCATTTGGCAAGCAATATAGTTCCAGGTTTCACATCTCAATACAAACATGACCATAATTACCTATTCATTTTATTTGTTCAATTTCATATCACATTATCCTTCTTAGTATTAAATATTAAACTTATCCAATTCCAATTCATGTTATCACTTATTTTATTTTTCTTAGGATATTCTCATATCTTATTTTACAATGTTATCTAAAATTCTCATCTCATTTCTATGTTCATTTCCCATATTACCTTTTTCTGTCACATTTGCAATTTTATCAATCCTTATTTTATTAATTCAAAATTGTCCCCTCTGGTTAACAATTCAAGCTAGCCACCCTCATTCTACCTTAATACCAGTCTCCCTATTTACTATATAACACACACACACACACACACACACACACACACACACACACAGGTCAGATTCTGCATTACATTTTCTCAATCATCTTATAAATCGTTTATACATTACAAAAGTATTAATCTAATCAATTAATTATAGCAACTGATATTAATCTTTCCATAATGGTTCTCATTTCATCATTTCCCCCCTTTCTTAAACATCACCAATCACCAATTAATATATAATATTCTTATTATAAATCCCCAATTCCATATTTATTTTATTAAGTTCCATGTCTAATATAGTGATAATCCGTTAATAGAAAAAGAGAAATAGAAACTAAAAAAACCCCATATCAGTTACATACTTATCTATTTTCAGTACTTATTCTTATATATCACAACATATTACCTTGCAGAATCTCCTTCCCTATACTTTTTCACCCATTATCTCTCGCTCTTTTAACAATGTAATTTCTTTTCATCCTTGTTTGCTTCCTGTTTCTCTTTATTTTCTGGTCCTTTCTCTTAATTCCCTTTCCCCCCATTCTTATTTCCATTTCTCATTCCAATTATTAAGTTTTTTTCTGTCCCTCTTTCGATTTTTCTTTTGTATTTCCCTTTTCTGCTTTTTCCCATTCTCCCTTTTATTATCACATCAGACCACAAATTTTTGGTTTTAATTCCTTTCCCCCCCTGCATAAATAATTGTTGTTCCCTTTGTTCTTCAAAGCTGGTTTCTTCTTTGTTAAACTCCTCCCCCTCTAGTTTACTTTGTTGTTCTATAAGATGAGTCACTATTTCTAATTTCTGTAATACATAATTGCACATTTCAAGTTTAATTTTCAGCATTTCTCTTATATCTTGCAAGTCCAATCTTATTTCAACAAATAATTCCTCCATTATATCTTCTCCTTTTTTCCTTTTCTTTCCTCTTCCTTAATAGATATATTCAATCCCCAAAACCAGTATATTATTTCAGCCAGTGTCTTTTAAGTTTATTTTCAACAATCAATGTCCTTAAGTCTTTCTTCCAGGTTGGCGCTAGTTGGCCCTTTCCCAACTGTTTCCCACAGTCACCAGGTGTTCTATGACAATATTTTCAAATATCTTCCCCTTTGTAATATTCTAATGTCACTTTCCAATGTTTTTATTTTATTATAATGGAGTTTCTTTTACTTTCTTTTAAGTTCCAAAGTCCAATTTCTTAGAAAGACCAAACATTTTTTTTAAAAAGTCACTGAAATTTTTCCTGTACCATCAGGTGGCGCTCTTGAGACTTTTCCACAATCTACTCCTTCCTTAACTTTAACTTTCTTTGTTAAATATAGTACTTTTATTAAGTTCGCTAATTTCAATCATTAGCTATTATTTCTTTTCTTTTCAACACACTCAATTTCAGCATTTAGTTATGCCCTTTAAGTGCCCATAATCCAATAGTTGCCCAGTTTAATTTCTAAACCTTTGTTGTGTTCAAATATTTTCCTTTAAATTTTCTCCTCCAAGTTAATCCAATACAACAGTTCAAGCCAATTTTATAAAATCCAATTTCCTTCTCACTTTCTCTGGTCACTGCTTCCACACACTTTCCTCTAAAATAGTCCTTTATTTTTTAATACTGGGGTACCTCAAAATCCATGTATTTTGTCTGGTTCACATTCCACTTGCTGCTTCTCCGCTCCAGCACAGTCTTAGTTTCCCGGACTGTTCTTCATCTTTATAGTGGCCATTTTAGGACCACCGCTACAGCTTGCCTTTGGGAGAGGTTTTTCCTGTCAGGAAGGAGAATTGCAGCTCCCCTCAACCCTCCAGGCAATTCTCCCCTTCTTCACCATCCCTCCAGGGTAGTTCTGGTCCATTCGGGACCCTCCAGCAAGTGAGCTCGGGGTGAAACCACGCACGATCTCAGATTCCACTCCGACTCTGACGACGAACAAACCGGAAGTCTGCCATTGATTTTTTTGACTTCCCAGTTTAGTTTACATCCCTGTCCAAGCTCCAACTAGAACAAGGTCATTCGCAGAAGTTCAAAAACTCTAGACAGCAGACAGAGCTATAGAATTGAAGCTTCATTCCTTGCTCATTGGGGTATGTGATTTGTGTGTGAAAAAACAGCCAGGGCTTCAATTGTACTGAATTGTCATGCACATCTTTTTCCACTTGGTTGTGGATGCCCCTGAGCCACGTTAACTCTCCTTAACCTTGGAGCCCAAACAAATAGAAATGAAGTATAAATGGGGCATTGGGACAGATCTGGGCAAACAAAGATATAGGAAATTCTGAAAGAAGCTCTGAAGCCAATAAAATCCTGATAGTAAACTTTGCATAATTTTAGATTGTCAATTACTCTGTCTAATGCAAATCTGTGCAAAATGTGGATACTCCTGCTCTAGCAAAATATTTGCACATTTTTGAGGGAAGCTTGAAGTGTAATGATGACTAGAATTACTTAGGGACTGCAGACAGATTATATGTATAAATCTTAACAGCCAGCAGCAATTAAAGTTTGGTGAATTTCTTTTCTCTCTAAAGGGATATTATACATTAGTTACTGAACCAAAGCATGAATTGTACTGCTGTGTAAACATCCACAAAGATTAAAAGCATGAAGCATTGCATAATATCAGGAATATCATGCAGACTAAATAAATAAATCATGAATATAAAACTTGGAAGAGAGTTTTAAATTAACGAAGTTGTAATTAACAGATGCTTAATTACACATCCCCACTTCAAATCTAATGTGACTCATAACTTTATTTACACCATTTCAGAAAATTACTGTCCAAAGATTAAGTTATATAATGGTGGAACTTTCTCGTGTTCCCCATTTATTTTGTGATGCCACACGGAAACACAGAATATGACACACTGACAGTTGTACCCTAGAGTGAAAGTTGAAAAACAAAACAACAAAAACGAAACCAACCCTCCAACCAAAATGATTCTTTAAAATAATGAACAAACATGATTATGTGCTATAATACTATTTTGAATACTAAGAATTTGAAATTCACTTAGTATCCTTGGGCAGAAAGTGAAAATAAGCTCTCAATATCTATATCACATCAAAAATACATGTTGTACTCCTTCATAAATAAACCTGAGTGAGATAAACCCCAAGGGATTCCAGAAGAATGTTTATAATTTGTTACATAAGAATAAGGTATGGTTAGAAATCAGTTTCAGATAATTTGATAGCAGCAAAGCAGAAGCTAGGATAGAACTGTGCTATAGATGTGCTATAGACATCACAAGAATGGAATAAGAATAAGTATCTAACAACAAAAGCAAATAAAAGCAAAAACAAACAAAACTAGTGACGTCCAATAACAAGACCAGAAGAGAATGTTAGAATTAGTTTTTCATTTTTTTCACTTAGTCAAGCAATTATCCTAAATGACAAGTTTAGGCCATTATAAGGAGCACTGACTGGATCAGTTGCAGATTACTTAAAATTGAAGGAACCTATCTCGATCAAAAAGAGAGTGTCCCAATGAGCTGTGCCTTTTAACAGCAAAACATTGCTGAATCTTTCCAAGTAAAAGGCATGAGTTTGACCTCTCCACCTAAAATCAGGAACCACATAGTTTGGCTACTTTATGGCCAAGTCTTTTAGTGTGATTATTTATTAACCTACATTTCTATGATGAGAAAAGGCTGCTGAACAATTGCAATATCACCTACCAAAATGTCCCACCATTTCTTGATCTTCTGATAAACTGATAAAGGACTTTTGGTAGAATATTACATTATGGCATTCCCCTTAACAACATGGTACATGATTCTTCATGTTAACAATAGGAATAATTCTATATTACTCCATTTTAATCCAATTGTAAAGTATCCTGGACCAGATGGATATACTGTAGTCCTATGTGCTAAATTTGAATGAGGGAGTTGTAAATTTTATTAAGTGGCACTTGGCAAATTATTCTGCCTTTTCTATAGGTATTTCCAAAATGCACCTAATTAAAATTAATTAATAAATACTGTAAATAATTGCATAGTAAGTAAAACAATCTATAAAATGCTTTTTGCCATGGAAATATATCAACGTATCCTTTTTAGTAGTGATAAAATTATTAAAGTTGCAATGTGTTGACTATCTTTGTCTTGATTCTGTATTCCTTTGAGACTATTTAGAGATGCAGTTTTCCATTAATGCTTCTGACAACTTGATTTTTCACATACAGTGGAAACTTACATGCAGTAGCCCAAGGAAAATTAAAATAATATATCTGGAAGTCAAGAGGGTGGTTTGCAAACAGCAGGTTTGGGAGTAGTGCCTCATTTGTTTGTTTGTTTTAAAGAATAGACACCATGCTAGACAAGAAAACAGATTTTGCAACGTGATTAGCCTCCAACAGTGACTGTCTCTCTGTCTGGCATGCACATGCTTCACTCTGACAAAACTGTGCCAGCCAAAAATTTACTAAGAAAAATTACCAGAATTGTCAAAGTTATGAGGCTCATTTTGAAAAAGATACATGTATCTGCTAAACTCTTTTTTCTCCTGCACTTTTTGGAAAAGCTGGAATCATTTTCATAAAATCAGGATTTATTACCAGTCAGCGTGTTGCCAAATGTCTTCCAGAGAAACAACAGATGAGGAAGAAGAATGATGCCCTCCAAACCCTGGAGCTTGTAGAATAAAAGAGCTAATTCTCAAAGGGAGTCAGATGAAACCACTCCGTGTGTATTACTTAAGATCTTGGTTTCAGACATCCGGAATTTTTATTTGAGTTCTGCCTTCTGATGTCACAAATACCAACATAAGGATTATTCTGAGCTTGACCAGCATGAAGTCTCTCTCTGCTGAAGTGATTTTATTGGCTCCTCCATTTGCATTCTTTTTTCTCGGTTATTCAATGCTTCTTAGATTCTTAAGGTAATTTGAGTGCTTTTTCTGACAACTGAGTTGTTTAATCATTGATACGGGGTTATTATTTATTTAAAATCCATGAAATGTAAGGAAACAAAATGGACATGGTCTTTCTTTGGCTAAGTGGATAAAATTTTCCATCCTTTCTACAAAGAGAAGAAGAAGGATTTTGAGAGAAGTTAGTTGAGAGGACTATTTGGGGGATACTTAATGAGATGATTAAAAATGCAGTGCAGATTCAGAAAATATGTTTGGGTTTTCTCCATTAAAATCTTATGTTTATATGCTTAACTGCAGTGGTCACAATGAGCTAACACCCTAAATTTCACACATTGGCAAGGTCCCAAACTTGTAGAAAGATGCCTAAGGAGAAAAAATCCTGCTTCTGGGAAAACCTATATCCAAGAAGAACCGTCCTGATAATCTACAACAATTGTGAGGACTCTTAGCTTCTCCACAATTTTGAAAAAGGCAGATTTCTCCCCCCACACCACCAGCAAAAAAAGCATCTGAGAATGGATTAGGCATCTATTGATTGCTTTCATTATACAGTAACTATATTAAAAAGGACGCTTTTTTCATTTGTATGTCATTGAGGACATTTAGATGAGTACAGTTTGTTCTTAACTGCAACTATTTTATATCATCTGAGCTGAGAGTCTGATTACTTCAATGTTAATTTATAACCAACATCCTTAAATATTAATGTTGCTATTTTATGAAGGCATCATGTGCCAGCCAATGCAAAACAGCCAGGCAAATTAACGTTTGAAAGATTTTATTGTCATGTCAAAACATTCCTAATAATAGTCAGGAAACAGGTAAGTAATTAGCTGGAAAACATTTAAGAGAGCCCATAGGTTATACTATTAGTGATGTGCAAATGGGAAAGAAGTGCACTCAGAGCTACAAGAGTTTACTGTAATAGCTCAGGGGTCTAGAGCCAAAGAATTCCACAAATCGTCTGAATGTCAAGCTGAGAGTCCAAATGCAGGTCAAGGAGTGAGAGGCATGTAGATCTGGAGTCAGGGAGTTGTTTGCAGTGGAGATGCAAGGTCCTGGAGATTGATCTTATATAGCTGCAGATACTGGGGTGTCTTGATTAGGGGTGTACTTGCCCTCTCCTTTTAGGGACACTTTTGTTCAGCCCTTCATAGTTGCGGACCTGCCCTGAAGCTGAGAGACTTGCCAAAATCTGGTCTTTCAATATCTGAATCAGTTGTCATTTGCTCATTTGAAGCTACAGGTTGATTTGCTTCTTCAACTTCTGACTCAGGGGATTCTGACCAGAAGAAAAATAATAGCTATTTCCTCCCTCAAGAGTATTGTTTTCATAATGCCACCTAAAACTATTTTCCAAACAGATAAAGGATGAATAACAACCTGTCTTTCATAGGCACAATGATATTTGGTAGATCCGTCGCAAAGGCTGATGCTTTTTCCAAGCTTACTGCAGGAAAGTTTGGCCTTTGGTTGCCTGTCTTGTGGCATAAGAAGGAGGTTGGTACCTGTCTGGCACTTTGAAATTTGAGGACGATGGGCAGCTGGAGCTAGACATTTCTCTGGTAGAGAAGGTTGAGGTGCTCCTCAACCTTACACAAAAGCCTGGTTAGTCTCTCCCTTGCTCTCCTTACTTTACCATGTTGCCTCTCCACTCTCTGCTTGGATTTTGGCTCCCTTTCATCTCTGGGGGCTGGCTGAAAGAACTGCCTATTAAAGGATTTCAACTCCCGTCAATGTATGTGAGTGCAGGATCTTCAGCTCCATTTCTGTATCCCATTTCAGGTGCTCAGCTCCTCTGGCAAGCAGCTCCTTCAATCAACCCGCAGAGGTGAGATAACGTTTTTGCAAACTTCCTTATAACCAAAAATGGTAATTTTTAATTCTATCACTATATATAAAAAATAATTTCTAACCTGATTTTTGAAAAAGTGATTTCTGTGCATGGCCAAATGGTTCAAGGATTTATTTAAAACACCTTAAGATCTAACTTAAAAGCTGAATATTGCATAGTTCTTGTTGTGAATCAATGAAAAGTAACTAAGCCCAAATGCAAAGCGGGTTTTGAAAGCCTGCACACCTGATTGGTCCTTAAACAACAAACAAGGATTGGTCCATAACAAGTCCCTGATTGGCCAATATTAGGACACTTCTTATTGGGTATTAGTTGAACTTGTTGCACATATTATTGGTTAATAGGGTAGCAGCCAACCCTATAAAAGGGTTACTGCTGCCCATAGCCTTGCTCTGTTCTGTTCTATCTACCGTTATTAAAGAGTTGAAGTCACTGATCAGATGTCTGGTCTCCATTATTCTCCAAACATAACAGTTCTGATATAAAGCTAGGGATGACCAAAATATTTAGCAGTAAGAAATCTCTGAAGCCTTTCCTAAGAAAAGAATAACAGCAAGTTTGCAGTTAGACAAGACAGCTCCTAAGCCTCATATTTCTCTTCCAGAAGAGTACTTGGGTGAGAAAGAGAAAGAGCAGAATACTGCATCTCAATATATTCTAACACTTCATCTATTTGATGTCAGAACATTTAGAAATGCAGGAAAATAAATATTTATGTATTCATGCATCCTTATCTGGCCATTTGTTCACTGCAGTCTAAGCTCTGGATCTTTTAGTACACAAGAGCACTTGAAAACCTAACCAAATTAGAGGCATGCATATTTAAACAGTAGTTTAAACGTCAGTAAACATCTGTAATAGCAGTTACAGGTATAAAAGATAGAGGCTCTGGGCTCTGCTGTCCCTAGATTGCCAGGTAACAGCTGGATTTAAAAACATCATCAGTCAATTAGGAATTCTCAAATTGCACAGGGATATATTGTGTTTGCATATCCTATTTTTTTCAGTGATTAAAGGGATAAATTGCCTTGCAAAATTGTCTCATGAAAAGGATAGTTGCCTACACTCGAAGCAAGCATAGTGACAGAAATGATTCAATTTTTCACCTGCCATGCTTTATGAAAATGAAATTTACCGTTTCTATGGCTGCACAGCCTCTTCTTCAAAAGAGAATCCAGGTGCTGAGAGAGGTATAAAAATATTACTATTGTGTTGTCATTCCTGTTGTAATGTTAGTTTTTAGAAAATGTACACTTCAGCAAACTTGATATGGTCTCTGTATTGCCTTTTTGCTAAGTCATATCACTGCCATAAGGAAAGTTACAGTGCTATCAAATGATATTTGCTGAACGCATTAGATGAGAAGGAACAAGGAGGCATTTTGTCATTTAATGGAATTTCTAACATAAGAGAGAACAGCTTTGCATTGTCGAAGGTGATCATTTGGGAGACTTTCAGCAACTTGATGCCATCTTTTTAAAATCAATATTTCATGAACATTAAGAAACCAACCTGTGAAGTATATCAAATGTTCTTTTTTAATTACTGGCGCAAAGAATGTGGAATGTCTGTTCACATTATTTAGCATCATGCAATTAATCAATTACTCTGCTTATTTTGGGGGGTCCCCTCTTCTCCATTTGCATCTTATATTCTTCCCTATGGTTTTCTTAATTCTTCATCAATTTATTATTTCTCCTAACTATAAATTTCATTGTTGTCATTAAGCTCACCAAAACAGGATGATGATGAACAAGGCCAGGGCCAGTATCCTTTTCACTTTTCTTAATCATCCTACTGCTCTCATGAACCCACCAATCTTAAAGCTGTTATAGTTCCTCTGAGTTGCACTCCTCCCCCAATTCCTCTATGCCCAGAGGACTTCAAGAAGGGTAAGAAGGGAAATCTTTCCTCCTTTCTTACCTTTTGATGTTACATAGAAACACCAGCCATTTTCATGTTTCACTTTAAAACTTATCTTACATCTTTCTTCTGCTGCTTCTCCTAATTTCAGTTATCTGGTCCAGCCTCCTCCTCCTCACCATGTCCTGTACTAAGCACATTGGGCTACAAGTGTACTTCTACAGTTGGCCTGTGGCCTTCTCTTACTTCCACATAAATTGGGGTAGGAACTCTCAGAGTTATCAGTTATCAATTACCATTAACAGTAGTTTAAGACTCCACCTTTATATCCAAATACTTTGTGACAAGTAACTATAAATAAGAAACCTCAAATAATGAAGAAAAACTCTTGCTGTACATTTCTCCCAGAAGTGAGTCACAGGCAATTGTATAACTGTTAGTCCCAGTACAATATAGGGCAGTGGTTCCCAAACTTTTTCAGTCCACTGCCTCCTTGGTGCTTACAAACTCATCCTCAGTGCCCCCCACCCAAGGGTGGGATTCAAATTTCTTTCAACTGGTTCTGTGGGCGTGGTTTAATTTGTGGGTGTGGCTTGGTGGTCACGTGACTGGGTGGCATGGCTTGCTGGTCACCTGACCGGGTGGGCATGGTTTGGTGGTCATGTGACTGGATGGGCATGGCCAGGTGGCCATGTGACTGGCAAACCAAATACAAGTGGTCCTCGCTTAATGGCCGGTTGCTTAGCGAGTATTCTAATTTATGACTGACCTCCCCAGAGCTATTTGACCTGTTTTGGGAATTTTGATAACCATGCACATACACATACACACACATACACAAACACACATACCCTTCTAACCCTGCTGGAGCAGGTGGTTGGACTAGATATCACATTCATTTTCCCCTCCCTCCCTTTCTTTCTTTCTTTCTTTCTTTCTTTCTTTCTTTCTTTCTTTCTTTCTTTCTTTCTTTCTTTCTTTCTTTCTTTCTGTCCCTTCCTTCCATCCTCCCTTTTTTCTTTCTCTATCCTTTTTCTTCCTTTCTCTTCCTTTTCCCCTCCCTTTTTCTTTTTTATTTCTTGTCTCTTCCTTCTCTCTCTCTCTTTCCCTCTCTTTCTCTTTTTCTCTCTCTCTCCCTCCCTCCCTTCATATCCCATTCACCTTCTCCTCCCCTCCCTCTTTCTTTCTTTTTCTTTCTCTTTCCCTCTCTTTTTCTCTTTTCTCTCTCTCTTTCTCTCTTTCCCTCTCTATGTTTCTTTCTGTCCCTTCCTTCCATTCCCCTCTTTCTTTGTCTATCCCTTTCTTCCTTTCTCTTCCTTTCTCATTCCCTTTTTCTTCCTTTCCCTTTTCTTTCTTTACTTTCTTGTCGGCTCCTTCTCTCTTTCTCTCTCTTTCCTTCTCTTTCTCTCTCTCCCCCTCTTTCTTTTTCTCTCTCTGTTTCTCTCTTTCCCTCTCTCTCTATCCCTTCCCTAACCTATCTACCTATTTTCTGCCCAGGCAAGCTTGGTCTAATCTATTAAAGGCCTGGGCTAATCCTGCATCACCCCATTTTCCCTTTCAGAGGCCCCATCCCTTAATCTCCCCATTTCGTCCCCCACGACTGCCTCTTTCATCATCCCACAGCCATGACTTTACCTTCCTCCCATGGCTGGCTGCCAGGGAAGGCAAGCCAGGGCTGAGCCATTGTTGTCACTGGGCTCCCTGCCAGTACATGTTGCCCTTATCATGAATGTTTGTAGCTGCCACATGGTTTTTTTAGTGCAGCTGGACTGCAGCCACACCAAAAAAAGATGCAACGTCTGAAGGCTTTTTGCAGTGAAAATTACTGACCTCCGGCTTTGCTCTGCTTCTCCAATGTGCCAATGCCACCATGTTCTAGTCGCTGGCCATGAAAATCCACCCCATTGAGCCCGGTGCACCAGAGGGACTTGCCCAAGGAAGTCCAAGCAGAGTGGTGCAACAGTCAATGGGGTGAGCCTGCATGGCCGGTGCCTAGAACGCGGCGGCACGTTGGAGAAGAAGAGCAAAGTGAGAGATCGGTAATTTCCGCTGCAAAAAGCCTCCAGATGCCAAATCTTTTTGCCACTTCTTTGCTGGCTGGAACCAAGCCTGGAGCAGCAGATGGAGGATTCTCCTGCCAGCAAAGAAGTGGTGGTTGGAGGCTTCTTGGCGGGGAGACGGGGACAAGGCAAGACTTGGCCAGGAGTTGGAAGGCAGCTCCTGCACCCTGCCTGTCCCTTTTTTTAAAAAAAATATATTTTATTTTATTCTAGAAAAACATTTATTTGACATACATTTAAAACAGACAAATCAACATATTTGGTTGGTATTTGTGCAAAGGGCCACCATGCTATCTCCTTTCCTTGAATTTGTATTTGGTTCCTATTTTTAAGCTTTCCAGTGTCATATAATAAATCTTTATACCTAACAATATTTTCATAATCCAATATATTTGAATGTGTAACTGCTTCCAGTGTAAATAGCCACAGTGGAACCTTTGGGTAGTGGTTTTTTTAAATCTTTCCCCAGATATTAAACAACACATTTCTTACATGGTGCCTTTGGAAATATGAATGTTGTTTAGATTTTCCATCCCATATGAAGGTGTGCCAGCTAAGTTGGAGATCAAAACCCTCTAATACTAATAAACATCTATTTTGTAATTTAACCCAATCCTTAAGCCAGTTTACTATAGCAGCATCATAATATAATTCAAAATCTGGAAGGCCAAATCCTCCTTTTTTCTTGGCATCCTGTAATAATTTATATTTCATTCTGGGTTTTTTTCCTCTGCCATATAAATTTAGATATACATTTGTTTAATTCTACAAAAAAGTTCTTTTCCAACTTGACTGGCACTGTCTGAAACAAGAACAACAATTTTGGCAAAATATTCATTTTACTATCGAAATACATCCCAATAGCGATAACTGCAATTTGACCCAATTATCTAAATCTTTTAACTATTTGCGTTATTAACTTATCATAGTTATCTTTTTTAATAGACGAACATCTAGCAGTCAACCAGATTCCTAAGTATTTTACTTTATTTACCACCTGCATACCTAATTTATTTGCTAGTTCTTCCTTCTGCTCCTTTGTACAGTTTTTTGTTAACACTTTTGTTTTTTTTTGTTAATTTTTAACCCTGCCACCTTTCCGTATTCTTCTATTTCTCTTAGTAGTATAGGGCTCGCTTCTAAGGGTTCTTCTAATATAAATGCCATATCATCAGCGAATGCCTGGAGTTTATATTCCTCTTTTTTAATTTGTAGTCCTCTAATCTCTTGGTTTTGCCTAATTTGTACTAAAAGAGTCTCTTCTGCCAATATATACAATAGAGGAGCTAGGGGGCAGTCTTGTCTTACTCCCTTATTTATCTTTATGGTATCTGTATTTTCCCCATTTATTAATATGTTTGCAGTTTGCATGTTATAAATTGTCTTAATGAATCCTATAAAATTTTCACAAAATTTCATGCCTATCAGTTGTTTAATAAGAAAGTTCCAATTCAGGTTCTCAAATGCCTTCTGGGTGTCTAAATATATCAATGCCATTGTCTTGGTTGTGTATACTTCATAATATTCTAATATATCCATAATGGTTCTTGTATTTGTTTTTATTTGCCTATGGGGGAGGAAGCCATTCGGATCAGTGTGGATAATTCTACTTAATACTCTCTTTAATCTTTCCGCCAATATTGCGGCCATTATTTTGTAATCTACATTTAAAAATGATATTGGTCTATAGTTTTGAATTTTTTGTGGGTCTGACTGTTCTTTATAAATAAGGGTAATATATGCTTCCATCCATGATTTACTCACTTTAGCATTGTCCAAGGCTTCATTGTACAAATCCACCAATATCTCCTCTATTGTTTCTTGGAATTCCTTATAGAATTCTGAAGGAATTCCATCTGGGCCAGGGGTCTTATTGGCTTTTTGTGTTCCGATTGCCTTCCTAATTTCTTCTATCGATATTTTATTATTCAAATTTTGTTTCTCTTCATCAGTAATTTCGGGCAAGTTCTTTTCATTCAAGTATTGATCAATAGATTCTTCTGGTATTTCTTCCTGTTTATACAATTTCATAAAAAACTCCTTAGCAGTTTATTTCTTTTCTTGGGTCTGTGTACATAATTTCCCTTCCTGATCTTGGAGAGCTACGATCATTCTCTTTTCTTGTTCTTTTTCAATTTTATGGGCTAACCACCTCCCCAACTTATTTGCATTTTCAAAATAATTTTGTTTTGCTAATTTAATTTTTTGGGCCAGATCTTCCTGTACATTCCTGTACATTTAGATTTATCTTATGTTTTACCAGATCTATTTTTTTCTTAATGTTTAAATTGTTTGGGTCCTTTTATCTACTTGTTTCCAAATCTTTCAGTTTCTCCCTCAATACGTTTTGTTGCTGTCTTTTTTCTTTATTCTTTTTAATATTGTAAGTCTAATATTGTTAGACCTCTCACGTAGGCTTTGGTTGTATCCCAAAGATTCTGTAGGGAGGTATGTTCTCTTTTGTTTATTTCAAAAAATACTTTCAATTCTGTCCTTTTTTGGTCCCTCACTTCACATCAAAGTATCTTAAAGTGACAGGCTGGGGCGGCTGCTTTCCAAGCAACAGCAGAGCGAAGGGAAGGGAGGCAGAAAAGTTCACCCAAGTCTTCTCCTTCTTCTCAGGCATACACAGAGCTTGAGAGGCACTGGATTGACTCGCCCACATGCCTTCTCCTTGCAGAAAGTCTTGGCCTCGTGTGTGCACATGTGAGGTCCCGGGACCTTCTCCTAGGAGATGGTGTGTGGGCTACTGGCTCGGTTTTGGCTTCCAAGAAGCAGCAGCTGGGACCCACTGCCCTGTTCTTCACACTGGGATGAACCCCATTGCCAGAGAGGAGGTGCAGGCTGGTGGGGAGCTCAGTGGCTCTCAGCCCTGGCTTGCCTCCTCTAGCAGGCAAATGTAGGTGATGTGGGCCCGAACGGTATAGCATGTTCCCTGGTCACCCTCCCACCCCCGGTTCTAGCAAGCAAGGCCCAGTAGCTGTGGACAAACCAGGTGGGACACAAGCAGTGAGGGGTCAGCCCTGGCTCACCTTCCTCTCGGCCACCAGCAAGCCAGGCAAGTGGGGCAGGGGGGAAGCTTGCTAGGCCACAAGTGCTGCATGGAGCCATGGTGCTGGTGGCTAAGCAAACCAGGCAAGCATGGGAGAAGCATGCTAGGACGTGAGCACTGAGGGCCGTGGTGGCATGGCGGTGGCAACCTAGGCCAGCCCAGGAGTCAGGACTCAACTGGGGCTTGTGGCGGTAGTGGCGGCAAGGGTGAGGGCAGTGGTGGTGGTGGTGGCCTAGGCCAGCCCAGGAGATGGGACTCAACTGGGGTTGGCAGCAGCAGCGGCATGTAGGTGACTGGGGCTTGCAGATCCTCACTCACCTAGGGAGATCAGATGGTTGAAGGCAGGCAGTGATGGCTGGCTGCTGCTGCTGGGAGCAATGGCAGCTGGCAGGAAAATGTGGGAAGCAAGTGCACATGCACTATAAGGAGTGATTCGGCGGGCAGAGAATGCCGTCAGCAATTGTCACGCATGCACACGATGCTGCACATGCGCAATAAGGACTGATTGAGCAGGGAACATAGGAGTGGGCAGAGAGGGGGCTAGTCAGAGGCCCGTTTTACCGGTACTCCAAACTATTGGGAACAGAAACAACCGGTTCTAGCGAACTGATAGAATCCCACCCCTGTCACAAGGGAGGATGGGTAACCATGGGAATGAAAGTAAAGTAAGAAGGGAGGATAGCTATAACAACATTCTTTATCCAGAGCTCAAGGCCGAGGTGCTGCAGTTTGGAGGGGAGTGACCGGACTTAGTGGGAGTTCAGAATGGAGGTGGATTGGAGAGTGTGACTTGAGGATCATCAGTAAGTGAGTTTAATATAGCAGGGGAAAACACGAGATTTCAGATTCGGGTTTTCCCAGATGTGTCAATATGACTTCTCGAATAAATTCTTACTTGGATGGACTTTGTTTCTGAGAGCTGAATTGAGCTGGAGAGTTTGGTTGGAACGCTGACAGTGAGTTTGACATCCCTGTCCTACATCGTATTGGGTTAGCTTTCCAGCAAATGCAGTGATGAAATAGAGCTGTAGAGATCAAGTATTATAATCTTTCCTCATACTACTCAATTCCTTGCTCCTAGATTAATACATCCTGAAACACCTCCACCTTCCCCAAGTAGTCTGGAAAGTCACTTGTATTTTGCTCTTTTTTAAAAAAAATTGGAGAATTGAATTAAGTTTTGGTAAAATGTAAATTTCAATGTAGTTTGTGTTTTGATTTGAAAGATCAAGCTTATGTACTAGAATGCCTCAGTTTGTAAGATATTCATTGGATTTTGTCACAGCTTTTGTAGTTTTAAGCATGGCCTTAAACTAACATTGTAACAAAGGAAACAAGTCTATTCATGCCGGTGGGAAATGAAGTCTACCATACCCTTGTGAATTCTTATTCTAAAAATAATAACATTTTTCAATCCCCAAAGAAATATATTGCTGAGAATAAGCTACACAGTCTGAAATAGCATTAAGTCAATTTGTTAAGGAAGCTGTTTCTAGAAGAATATTCCTCTTGCAGACTGCAAGAGCATTAAAGTTGGTTACTAGTTACCTACATCTTGTATTGATGATAATGCACTTATTGCAAAGCTAGAACTGAATCAGACTGCATGTTAAATCTTCTTTCCTGGAGAAAGTCTTTGATGCTCAGCATTTCTGTCAGTTTTCTCATTCCACCTAACATTAAATCAGGCATCGCATTAGAAGTCCTGGAAAATAGCTGACTTTGAAAGGCATCGAATCAAGTTCCTTGATTATTGAACAACAACAATCATAGATAGAAAACTGAGCCTTCATTTGAATGATGGCATCTTTACTCAGATGGCCTGAATGCTTTTTGTGTTCTTCTTTCTGTGGTATCTTTCATATCTTTGAAAAAGGCTCTTTTTGGTAATGGATGGATATATTTGACAAAGCAGTGATTAACAAAAGGGTAATCGACCTTGTCAGATATCTTCTGTATGCATGACTCCATTCTCTTGCCACTTAATGATTAATGATTTCTGATTGTGTAACATTACATCTGGTACAACACACACACACACACACACACACACACACACACACACATAGTTGGATCATCACTATTACTAGACATACTTTATTTTAATAATTTTGTGGACCAGTTGATTTTAAATTATTACATTTCACTTACATTCCACAGAATCTACAAGTAAATCTAAAAACAATGAATAGAGGTATTCAGTTATTAGATGAATGTCTGATCAGGTGTCACTAGACTTGAAGCTTTATGAGAACCTGCATTTTTCATTTCTTCTGGAATAGGAGTAATGTTTCTCAACTGGACATTACTAGTCTTAGATTAATTGGTTTAACTGAAACTTGCATACTCTGCTCATAGCTTTTATTTAGATAATGTGCCAGGAACAATTTATTAACTTGAATTTTTTTTCTAGTTCTGCAACTAAAGCACTAACAAATCCCCAAATCCAATACTATCATGAACTTAATTAAAGTTTTCCTATCAAAGAAGAAAGAAACCTCAATAACCTTTGGAAAACATCCACTTGCAGTCAATTCCTTCATTTTCACTATCTATTTCAAATAAGAATAAAATACCTTTTAAAAAAACTATATTTTTATTAATCATATTTCCACTAAAACACCACATTTACACTCATTACTTATAATTTTTCTTATAGGTCCTATTCTCAGGTCAATTGGTCCTATTGATAATAGGTCCTATTCTCAGGGTAACTGTTAAAGCTGGCTCTCTTTTTAAAAAGGGATATTAAATAAATCTCTGGTTTTAAATCTTGTTCGGTAAATATCTATAACTGTTTTCAAACAATTACTGTAGGAATGGTAATCTTATCTAAATATCTACAGGCTGGTGTTCTGTTACTCTTTTGGCAATAGGACCACTTTCTTTTATCATCTTAGATCACATTAATTGAGGGATAGGTGATTTCATCATTATTTCCACTAATTTAAATTTTTTAATTTTTTTTTTGTTTCCATGTTCTAATTAGCTTTTATTATTTTCACATTCAGCAGAAAAACTCTGAAGCAATATTCATTTTGTACATATACGTCTCTGCATGTCTTTGAACATCCTTTTCACTGTATACATTTTTCACAGGTCATTTTTGTATTGAGTTCCAGTAATTTGGACATTTTGAGGCATTGTTAAAATTTGTGTATCACACCACAAAATTCTAAAGCATGTGACATTCAGGAGATACTAGCATTATAAATTCCACTATACATTCCATAAACCCAGAACTTTTTAACCACATAAAATGATCATGCAACTAATTTCTCACCCACTCCTAGATTTTAAAAATCTGATTTGTTGTGACATTCTCAATGTCAAATTACTTGCTATAGTATGTAATAGTGTGATCACACTATCAAAAAATAAGCTGCAACTTTCCAGTATGAACAGGCATTACCCAATAGAAGTAGTCCTCTCTTAAATGTACACTTATTCTGCAATCTTTCAAAATTATGACAGTGCTGAATGAGGAGTACTTCTGATGGGTTCTTATAGTTGTGGTTGTCACATTGTCCCTATGGTCATGTGATTGTGATTCAGGCACTTGGCAACCAGTTAGCAATTACAATGTTCCAACCATGTGATCTCCGTGTGTCACTGCTAGCTTCTGGCAAATCAAGTCAATAAGGAAGGCAACAAGAGGTTGTAGATATGATGTTGCCGCCATGCAAAATTTCCCTAATATGGCAATTGGAGCTATCAGAATTGCTGTCATAAGTCACTATGATCATATGACCTTATGTCTGTGTTGCTTAGCAGTGGAGTTCCTGGTCCCAATTACTGTCAGTAAACAAAGATTACCTGTAGATACTATGCCTCATCTGGACATTATATATTCTCTATAAGTACCCCTCATTCAGCATGCCCCAAAATTCGTATATCATTTTCTGCTGGCTAGAAATATATAATTCTAATCCCTGGAGAATATACAGGTTACTCTCTCTCTCTTGGTGATTTCTTCTAGGCTTCCTTCTTTAAGCTGTTCTCTGTTCTCTTTGTCTGAAGAGACAACCATTATATATAGTTACTATTTTTTTTTTTTGTAAATTTTATTTGAGTTTTCACAAAGAGAAAAAAATACAAATAAAACATCTTTTTGAAAGTAGCATAATCCCGGGTTACATTTCTTCGTACAGACACAAATTCAGGTTCATGCTCATTTTTATATTCTATTCCATATCTTATTTCTATTTTACATTTTCTGCATAGCTTCTCCCCTCTTTTAATTTTCTCAATTTTATTTTAATTATCTCATCTCAATTCAAATCATTGTATTTATATTTTTTGTCTGTCCTGTTTCAATTATCTATTATCTTTTCTCATTAAACAAAATTTCTCCTGTAGTTACTGATTGGAGTATGACGCCTTTATATCTTTTCCCTAAAGTTGTAACATTCAATATAATACATAACTTCCATTCGGATTCTGCTTGGTACATTCTTAAAATACATACTGTATTCTTAAAAAAAGAAAAAATTATAAATGTATATAATTAAAACAACACATTCCATTCCAATTCAATTCTATCATTAATATTAAAATTCATTAAAGTCTTAACTTCTTTAACATTACTTTTCAATTAAATATCATACTTCTATGGGAACAATTATAAGCTTTCCATAGTTAATCCCCCCCTCTTCACTTATATTTTATAAAACATTAACTAATTAAAATGTTCCCGTTCCTTCCTAATTCAATTTTCTCATTTATTTTATTTCACTTATTTTATTCACAAACATTTCACTAAATTACACTAACTATTTTATCCCTCATTTTAATCATACGTTGTTTCCAATTTTCTAAAGTTATTTCTATTAATATAACAATACAATCTTATGTACCTTTACAGAATCCCTTTTTCAGTTAGATTTTCACCCATTATCTCTAAATAGGTCCTGTTTCTCTATATCTTGCTCCGGTCCTTTGTAACTTCTTTTCCTTTCCTTATTCCCTCTCTTCTTCTCTCTCCCCTTTTTACCCCTTGTCTCTCTACCTCTATTTCTCTCTTCTGTATTCCCCTTTTCTGTTGCTTTCCAGTATTATACTTATTTTTCGAATTATTTTTCTTTTCTTTGGTTGTTTTTTTAAGTCTTAAATTCTCCATTCTCTTTTCCCCCTTTCCTTTTTCTTCCCCACATAGAATTGCTTGTTCATTAAAGATGGCTTCTTCTTTGTCCCAGTCTTCGTGTTTTGCAGTCGTTTCTTGTTGTTTCTCATAGTTCCAAATCTCCATTTCTAAGAATTGAAAAACGAAGCCAAAAGAACCCTTCCCTTCTTGTGCATCTTCTTTGTACTTTTTAAGTTCCATTTTCAATTTTTCCAGAAGTGGTGCCATTGTAACATTTTTTAAACAACCACCCGATTGATTTTAGTCATTCAAATATAATAACCAAGAATCCAAAGATCACCAAATAATCCAAATACACGCAAGCTGTGTCTTTTTTGCTCTTTTTTTCACTTTCTCTTCCTGGGGTTACTATTTAGTTGCAAAGTTTCAGTTAAAATGTATCTTTTAGAAGTCTTTTTTTTAAAAAACAAGTTTTATTAATTTTCAAAACACACAAGTCATCATTATCCATTACATGTTTAAACCTTTTTCCATTATAAATTTAACAAGTCAGATAAACTATAATTCTGTTTTAAACCATTTCCATGTAAACATACAAAAGCCTCTTATCCAATTTCTCTTTATTTCTCTTTACTCTTATTCAATTTTATTATTATTATTTCATCTGTTTCTTTCTGACTTAGTTACTATTATTCTCATTCTATATTTCTGCAAGGTTTTATTAATTCTCTCCCCCCAAAAAAACATATACACAAAACATAAAAAAGATCTTTTTGGAAAGTAACTTGGACCCAGGTATCTCTCTCTTCATGGACTTCAACTATATTCATGCTCATCTTACATATCATTACTTATTTTATTTACCATTCTAAGTCTTCTATATTAACTTCTCCACATATTTCACTCTTCTTAATTCTATCTTAATTAATCATCTTAATTTAAGTCATTATATTTGTATCTTTTGTCCATTCTTTATTGTACCTTAGTCTCATTCCTTATAAAAAAAAGAAATTTCTCCTGAAATCACTAATCAGAGTATGATACCTTTCTATCTCCCCACTAAATTAATCAAGTTAATCTTTAAAATAACGCCAAATACCCAATCCGATTTTGCTTGGTACATTCTATCTGAATAGTACATCCAAAATAATTAAATACATAGTTAAACAATAAATCTAAATATTAAGAACAAATACTATAATAAAAATTTTATAATAACATCAATACCATAATCTTATTAAACTCTTTAATTAAAACTCAATATTCTATACCTCCCCTCATATTATTCAATTTTAAAACCAATCATTATTAAACATTTCAACATTTTAATCTCTTATCAACTCTTAAGCCATTTAAGTTTTCTATTTCTAATACAATACTACAATATCATCTTATGTACCTTGCAAAATCTCTTTGAAGAAATTATACTTTATCCTTTATCCCTAAAAAGATTCCTTTTTTCCCATTTAGTTTCAAAACTTTGTAGCTTTTCTCCATCTTTTCCCTTTCTTTCTTCTCCCAACAAACCTTTCTACCCCCCTTTTTCTAGTCTCTGCCTCACTGGCTTCCCTTCTCTGTCGTATTCCTTTTCCCTTTTGTTTACTATCATTATATTGATTTTGCACCTTATTTTTCCCTTTCTTAAATGTTTTTTTTAAATCTTAAGTCCTTTATTTCTCTTCCTTTCCCTCTTCCTTCTTTCTTGGTCGAGTTCTGAGATTTATTAAAGATGGCTTCCTCTCCTTCTTCTTCTTCTGCTGTCTTTATCTGTTGTAATGTTTGTTGATAGTTAATAAGCACCATTTCTAAAAAAAGGAAGGCTTCTTTCAAACCAGCTTTACCATTTTTTTTTGCTTGTTCATAATCTTTTCTCAGTTCCTCAATAGAAAGAGCCATTATAAATCTTTTCTTTTTTCCCCCTTCTTTCTTCTTACAACAATCAGAATATTCCAAAGGAAAAATAAAACAGTCCCAAAGTTATCAATCAGTCCAAACCAAGGCAGAGTTCTCACTTTCTCCTCCTAGGGTAGTATCAATCAAAGAAAAAGAAAGTCCAAATCTATTTCTTAAAATCTTATTGCAATATATTTTAGTCTTTCAATCCTTAAGGCATCTCCTCCAACAAAGTCTTAGCATACAAATTTTTTTTAGTCCTCTCTCTTCCCACTCATCGCTTAAAGCCAATTTTCACCTAAAAAAATAGGTTTCTTAATATTCACTTATTTATTCCGTAGGAAAGGAGGGTAAGCTTTCCTTTCAGCACCATCAAACTGCCGCTTTTTCCTCTTTTCGAAGGTATCATTCAGAAAGTCATACTTTTCAGGAATTTTGTTAAATATGTCTTAGAGTCCTAGGAACCAAGAAAAACTTTCTCCTTTCGAACACTTTCTCCACTTCCTCCTGCGCATTCTTACCCGGCTGCCAGCTTCTTTGTGGCGGCCATTATGGACCGCCGCTGCACCATCTTGGGAAAAGGGGTTCTGCCGGCCGGGAGGGGGTCTGCAACACCCCCAAACCCCTCTCCGGATCCCCCTACCTTCAGCTCCCCTGCAGGGCAGCCTAGCTCCGCACCCGTCCGGATCGGAGCCCAAAGCGGCTAGCGCAGCGGGATCGCGCAGCTCGCAAATCCCTGCTGCTCTGAAGCCGACAAACCGGAAGTCATATCTTTTAGATCACCAAATAATCCAAATACACGCAAGCTGTGTCTTTTTGCTCTTTTTTTCACTTTCTCTTCCTGGGGTTACTATTTAGTTGCAAAGTTTCAGTTAAAATGTATCTTTTAGAAGTCTTGTTGAAGTTTTACTGTAGATTCTTTTTAATTCCAGGCAGTCTCCTCCCTCTTCCAGATCCTGCCCTTATTCTTTTTCTCTCCCTTCCTGCTTATGAAAAAGAAAATCTTTAATGTACAGAAATCTTTATTATCCCTTTGGCATTTTGTTTTATTTTCAGCTTAATTGCCTATTGATGTCCAAGCGGATTTTTCCGATTTCTTATTTAAGTCTCTTAGTTGTCAGTATAGGGAAGGAGAGAGAAGGGAAAAAAAGCCAAACCTTTCCCTTTTCACTTTCCTTCGCTGCTTCTGACTCTTCTTTGGGGCGATGTTATTTTTTGTAAGTTTAAATTCCAGGGTACCTTAGTTGTTGCTTTTACAATTTAACTCAGTCAGCCAAAACTTTCACTTCTTATCTTCCTCCTGCACATTCTTTTCCGGTTGAGTTCTTCTTTGTGGTAGCCATTTCTGACCACCGCTGTCACCGCCTTCGGGAAAGGGAGTAATGGCCAGCTGAGGAGGAGAGATGCGGCTCTCCTCAACCCTGCTGGCAGTCTCTCCCCTCTTCACCACCTCTACTGGGTGGCTTAGCCCCGAAACCAGTCAGCTCGGGACACTCCAGCGGCGAGCCCAGACCGAAACCGCACACAATCGCGGATTTCTGTCTGTTGCCGAAGCCCTTCAAACTGGAAGTCCTATATATAGTTACTATTAACCATGCTCTCTTTAGCCATTAATATCCTCTGTCACTGATTCACCTAGCATAACTGTGTTAGGTGTGTTAACAAGATCAGAACACTAGATCAGTTACTTTTTCAATGCCTCCATGCCAGATCAAAAAAATTAAGAGATCCAAATCTTTCAATCTTGATGCTTATATCAGAAAAATCAAGAGGCATATAAGGGTTGGTTTAAACTGGAGAGGAGTCAAAACTGTAGAATGTTATTGAGCAGGTATATAAAGCAAGCACATTTTTTTCCTTGCACAAAGTTTGTGAAAATGCATTGAAAAGTATGGGGAATGGTGTAACAATATTAGTGTGCATTTCCCATTAATTTCATTAAAGTTGTATTGTATTAATATAATTAATATAATTGATGGAAGAAGGTGGAAGCCATCTCTCTTTTTCATCAGCAAGATATCTTGGGCTGAACCTGATGCTATTGAGCTTTTACAGTAGCATCCAGAACACTCAACCTTCTCAACAGATGGAGACAAGCTGCTACTACAGGAACATTTTGGCATATCTAACAGCATGTGCTATCATGTTTATCACAGCCTTGTCCTCTTTGGAACAATTTTCTCCATTCCCAATTGAGTGCCAGACAGTAGGCTTTGCTAGATAAATTATATTGTGATTTCATCTGAGAAAATATTGCTATTTCTGCCAAATTGTTACTGGCAGTAAGCTCACAGTGTAATAAAAAGAAACTAAAACTCAGGAACTTATGACAGATACAATTATGACATTATAAACATTTTATTTTTGGGTGTATAAAGTATACCTATATCTTTGATGTCTGTTTCAGTCCAATTGGATAGGAAATGACTGGGTTTATACTGACAGCACTTGATGTTTCATGGTTTATCCAATTACAATTAATCTGCTAAATGAAAATCGACTTGGAATAGGACCTACTACTGAGTAAGTACTCTTGCAAGTACCTAGCTAGATAATCATTTATGACTTTGGAAATTAAAACTAGCATTTTGAAATGCATGCAGAATCCTAATGCAGAGCGTGCAAGATAGGTCCAATTTTGATTGATAAATAAGATCTACCTATACTTTTTTTTTTAAAAAAAGTCTACTTTTATAAATTTATAAACTTCTATAAATTTCATCCTTTATTTGGATGCCATATTGGACCCAGAATTATCCAGGTCAGATTGAAACATGTTCAAATCTCTGATTTGGTCACAGATCAGGATCAGGTGATTTCTGCACTTAGGCAACATGAAATCTTTAAATCAATCAATCAATCGAGGTTTCCTGTTCTACTAATCAAAATACATGTTCATTCTCACAAAAACCATAGACCTTAGGATCACTTCCAGAAAAGTAGTTTTTGCTGCTTTGAATGTGACTTACGGACAGCAATCTACACTTACCAAATAGTTAAACAAGAGTTGGCTGTTGTAATTCCTGAACTACCCCATAGAACTGAAATGGAAACACTAATAAACTATGAGGGATTTTTTTTTAAAAAAAAATAGTACATTGGAAATTAGAATGATTTGTACCTTAAATGTTGATTTTTTTACCCCTCTCAAAGCCCAGGTAGGTTTAGCGTTTTTCCCCATAGTAAACTTTGTATAATTCCCAAAGTTGTTGGCTACATGCACTGAAAAATTGAATTCATTGTTTGCACTGTGAATCATCTTGTGTTATTATGAGTGCTAAATATTATTCAGATACTTTTCAGTAGAGTAGTATCTTTGAAGGCAATGAATCTGCTAGAGTAAAGGAATGTTGAAGAGCCTCCTGAGAATTTCCATTTCTGACAACCAATTCTTTTATTTTCCCAGAATAAACCTTGCTTGTTAAGATCTGATGTGCTGCCAAATCCTTAGGGAACAGCATCTCTTGACAAAACAGTTCTTAAAAATCAAGATAGGTTTTTAACAAATAGTCAATACTGGCAAACATAACTGAGTTTTAAATGCATCTAAATAATATTTTTTCTGACCTTATGGCTGTGAATTATTTGATTTGACTTTAAAACAAGGGGGGGAAAACACAGCTGGTCATGTGGAAGTATAATTTTTCCATAAATATTTCTTTTTTGACAAATGTATAGTGTGCCTACATTGGGTTTCCTATCAGCTGATTGGACAAGAATAAATTCAACTGACATTAACAGAAGGTAGATAGTACTATATTAATATAATTGGTAGTATCTATATGCCATAATTAGAAGGTGACACAAACAAGAAACAAACAAATGTCTATTTTCTTCTTGCGAGATTTTGCAATTAAATTGTAAATTCAATTCAGCCTAACTTAATTTTTAAATGCTTCTTATAATTTTTGCTGCTTACCAATATTTTTATTGTACTTTTTTTTGCAATTGTATACATGCTGCCCTAGTGTGACAAAAAAAACAAGATGCATATTAGACCTGTATATTAAGGGGTAACTTTTGGATACACAGTAGCTATATTTAGAAATTACCAATAAACATTTCCAGGAGAATAGGTTTATTCAACTTTGTACAGTCATAGAGAGTTGATTTGCATGTAACCTCAGATAAAAGATCATTAATGGAAAATTAATGTCCTGTCCATTAAATTCCAGAAATGATTTCTAGTGGAGTCAGGTTATAAATGTAGTTGTCTCTAATTAAATATGATGAAAAGAAATGATATGAGTGAAGTGATCAATTAGCCTTAGAAAACTTGCTTAACCAGCACTGACATTGCAAGCATTTCTCAAACAACCATGTTGAAGCATTGTAAAGCTATTACATATTTCAGGAGGCACAATTGCAGGGGGTGTATTTTTTGAAAAATATTTACAGTCACGACAGTCAACAAACAAAGTCGTCTATTCTTAGCTCTTTCTTAAACTGAAAAGTACTCTACTTTCAAATTGCAAAAAAATAAATAAATTTGTCCTATCTGCTTCCGTGAGTTAAAAAAAAATACAAATGTTATTGTAATCTGTCAAGTGAAGCAGTTATCATCTTCTGGGACACTTGGATTTCAATAGCTAGTAGAGAGATATTTTTACATGCCTATCGGCTGTGACATATGCATGCACAGGCAATAAAGGGTGTAAAGAAAAGAGCTATTTTTCTCCCTCATGGATGTAACTTTCCTCACTTGCCCCACTAGTCAGCATGATAGGACCATATCTGACCAGAGATGGAAAATGTATATAAGAGCTCAGTGAAAAAAGAAGAAGAAATGCTTTGTGTCATATGTGTACAGAAATGAGAGCAATAAATAAACTGTGGCTGGACAAAATTTTATGCTTTATTGTTGCTTAACTATTATTTGAGTGTTCTTGACTCAACTCTTGGTGGCTGCATGAATCAAATACTTGCCCATCCAGCCTAACAACAGGTAGTTCTCTGAAAGATATTTGAAACATTTAATTGTTACCTATTGTACTCCATTCCTTCTACTTCCTTTAATCTTGCCAAACACAATTCTTTTCTTGTACCTTTTCTATTCACATTGCATGTGTGTACTTATTAATTATTGCCTCAAAGAAACAGTGAGACTTATTGGATCTAGAAGGATTTGACTGCTTTTTCTTGAAATCCTTGGTATTCCTAGTAATCATCTCAAAATCCCCAATTCAAAATAATTTTCTTCCATAGATCATTAGTTCTCAGTATAATACACATCTTTATATAAAATTATCTACCATCTTCACTCATTTTCAGTCAAATGTAAATGTATCAAATATGATACCTGTAAATCAGGTTTATCTTGATATTTAAAGTTAACCTGATTTTTTGACCTTCATAATGAGCTTTCTAAGTATTCTTTACTTTAAGCTGGCAAAGCACAGCCATCTACACATCTGAAATTGTAATTTGTTTGATTCTGTCTCAAACTAATGATGTTTGTGTACACCATTAGACCATATACACCAGGGGTCTCCAACCTTGGCAACTTTAAGACTTGTGGACTTCAACTCCCAGAGTTCTAGGACTTGAAGTCCACATGTCTTAAAGTTGCCAAGGTTGGAGACCCCTGATATAGACCACATTATTTTAAGCAGATGTAGGCAATAAACAAAATTTTGCAAAATCTATTAATCTATTGCTTACATCCAATCCAATCTAAGTAGCTTCAGTTTTTCAGTGTTTTTTTTTTGTTATCTACCCATTAGTAGCACTACATCCTTGCAATTAGCTATAGCATTCCTTGTCATTATCCTTTATGACATCTACATAGTAGATGCATGGAATAGAATAGAATTCTTTATTGGCTAAGTGTGATTCGACACACAAGGAATTTCTCTAGATGCATATGCTCTCAGTGTACATAAAATAAAAGATACACTCATCTAGAGTCAAGAATCATAAGGTACAACACTTAATAATAGTAATAGAGTACAATAAGCAATCAAATCATACTAGGAAGCAGTCAATAAAATCATTAGGATGCAAGCAACAAGTCCACATACAATTGTATGATTTTCATGTTAAATGTATATTCTCTAATCCTAATCCATATGTTCTTATTGTTTATTGAAGTAAAGCTTAGAAATATTGTTTTCAGCATTACTGCCTTTCCATTCTTAGTTATGGACATCAGGCAATCATCCAATTTAAAGTGGCTGATTCAGATCGATCAAAATTACTTGTACATAAATGCCTTAATATTATTTTTCAAACATCTGTTTTTTTCCAGCTAAAATGTTTGGTTCATGCCACTCACATACCATGTTCCAATCTTCATAAAATAAAAGAATGTTATGGCACCATCAATGATCAGATTTGCTTATTCATTTGGCAAAATCATCTCTACAGTTCCTTATGAAACTACAATGTTTTTCCAGACTAATTACAGAAATATCTTCTGTCTTGGCGATGTCTCATCATTAGCACCATTCAGTTGTGTCAATGGCATTTCCTTCTTGGTAACATTGCTACTGCCTTTTTGCAGGTATGATTTGGACGTTGCTTTACCCAGGTGGTTTGTTTCTCTGTTTAAATGTATTGACCACCCAACTACAATGGACTCCAGGCTATCCTCATGTCAGCAGGGCCCCATCTACCCTACTCCCATTGTCATTTATTTAGAAGTTTGTTTTCTTTTCAATCTTAGCAGTAAGGGTGATCCCGCAGGATCTCATATTCCTGGTGACCACTACCTTTTCTTCCCAAGCAGAAATTGTCCATGATATGCCTTGAAATACCTTATCACTAACATGCTATTTTTCCTAGGCCTAATAAAGGAGTGTGTGCCACTTCTTACTCATGTAACCTGTTTCCCTGAAAATAAGACCTGTCCTGAAAATAAGCCCTAGCATGTTTTACATATGTGCCTAATATAAGCCCTACCTCCCAAAATAAGCCCTACTTAACAGCCTGTGCAGCCAGACACCTGCCCATTCTGTCTGGTTGCTTGTGGTGCTGCAGCCATGAGGCAAGGTAGAAATGATGGAGCTTCCCCACATGCCCCACACTGGCTTACCTCAGGGACCCTGTAGCCAGGCCATCCACACCTCGACACTTGCGTTGCAGTGGCAGCACCAGCAGCCATGTGCAGCAGAAGCCCATGTGGCTGCCAGCCCACTTCTTCTCCTTATTCATGACCGCAATGGAGCAGGAGGCCCAGTGGCATGCTGGTGCTGTGGCTGCAAGGTGAGGCAGGTGTCGGGGAGTGGATGGCCTGGCTGCAGGGGCCCTGAGATAAACCAGTGTAAAGTGCATGGGGCAGCTCTATTCCCCTACCTTACCTTGTGGCCATGGCATCGGCACATCGCTTGGCCTCTTGTTCCATTGTGGCCACGAGCAAGCATTGTGGCCACATGGAATCCTGCTGGATGGGGCTGTCAGATCCACTGCAGTGAGGCAAGCAAGTGTCAGGGCATGAGTGGCCTGGCTGCAGGGGCCCTGAGATAAGCCAGGTTTTATTTTGGGGGGAATTTCATGGTAATATTTTACTAATGCCAGCAATATTATCCATTTGCAACTGTTCTCAAATTCTAAGGGCAGAAATCTATTTTGAGAGCACTCATTTCCATTTTGGCAACCGTATTCTATTACAGTATGTAGTAGATGGGTCTACCATTATTTAAAAATTACTTTTTTGTAAACCCTTCTAATGTTCTTGCTCTACAAACCTCAATGCAGTTTGCAATTCTAATTTTTATCTGCTCAACTGTTTTGCTCAATTCTTTTATTCAAAATTTCCATTTCCCCCCATGAATGTTTACAGCACAACTCATAAAGAGTTTATGGGCACATTATTCTAATATTATTGCTGGCTACTGCCGAAATGTTTTTGTCTTGCTGACATGCAGATTTGTTTTTAGCTTTATTATTGTTTCCTAGTATTTTGAGAGTCTTTGTACAGATCAGATCTTTAACTCAGTTGGATAGAATGCTATCTGTATTTTTTCTACCTGTCAATGAATATTTCAGCTTCAATCATAACAAAACAAGAGCAAACAATAGATACAAACTCAAGGTTAATCGCACCAAACTTGATTGCAGGAAATACAACTTCAGCAACAGTCAATGTCTGGAATACTCTACCTGACTCTGTGGTTTCTTCCCCAAACCCCAAAAACTTTAACCTTAGACTGTCTACTATTGACCTCACCCCTTTCCTAAGAGGTCTGTAGGGGGCGTGCATAAGCGCACCAACATGCCTACCATCCCTGTCCTATTGTTTCTTTTATTTTTCATATATGTATTCATGTATTCATAACTATGTTTTTACTTATACCTATTATCTCGTAAGCAATTGACAAACCAAATGAAATAAAAATAAATAAATAATATGTGTAGGGCTTTTATTCACTGATACGTATCACTACCTTCTTTTTGTCAGTTACATTTTTAGAAAAAAAATATTCCCCAAAGCACTTTAAAATGCAGATGGTAGTGATTTATTTATTTAGAAATCAATTTTATACATTCCAAAGGGAACAAAAACAACAACTTGGTATCCTGCAATGAATGTACACATTGAATATACCTGTCAGGCCTGCTGCAACTTACACCTCTAAACAGAAATAATCCTTTTATTAGAAGTCAAGTACATTACAGTAGTACATAGCCAGAATTGAGAATCGCACACCAAGTTCAAGTTCCCCAAGTTCAACTTTTCCCTCCCTTAGCTGCCTCCCATCACTGCCTTCCCAACCAATCAGGTTCATGCAAGATGTTTTGAGAATGTTCACTTCAACCGTAGGTTAGTATGCAGCTGAGTTCTTCTCCCAACCAGGTTACCTTGAAACAGCATTCTGGGGAGATACAGCAAGCAGCAATGGGAGGGGGGGATATAGGTCCTCTCACTTTCCCCAATAACGTTCGCTTTACCCCAAGAAAACTCCCCTTCTGTTATGAACTACTTCTTCTAGTTCATGACAAACTTTTACTACAGGGTATCAAACCATAAGTAAGAGTGAGGGGACATGAAAAATCATTACCTTTATTATACCTTGCCATAAAATATATAAACAAAAATATACAATCAGAACATATTTTGAAATGTTGAAGTAGCTGGATAAAGCATCTTATTTCATATGCAAAGAGACCAACTGAATATTATTTTTAAAGACATAAAAACTTAATACGCCTATGTGAAGCAAGCCATTTATTTCTTTATTAAGCTACTAACTCTGCACAAAATACAACAAAAATCCACTAACAACTGTAACATCTGCTGTGAAATCTAAAGCAGTGGACCTTAACATAACAACATGAAAACATTCATGGTAATACATTAACAAATACCAACCAATAATATCCTAAAACTCAGAAACATTCTAATTTACATTGCTACAGCCCCCCCACATTAATAACATGATAAAAAACTCAGTATTAAATCTGAATTATCCGTACAACATTCAGCTGTCAAAGAACCTCAGAAATGATTCAGTTTTTAATGTTTTTTTTGGGGGGGGGAAGGCCATTGCATTAGGGAGTAAGCCTGATATCTAGAGAAAACCCATTCCTTACTAATGGGAACATAAGCAAGAAACATTATTTTCTTCACTTCATCAAAACGGGATTCCAAAAGTGCTTCTGAGGTTCCAGATCTAGTTCTTGGGTCACCAGGTGAAAATATAGAAGATTCTGGTTCTTGTTCTTTTAAATATTTTTAATACAAGTGAATAAAGAAGCCTAAATGTGATGACATGGATGAATGGATCTAATTCTGAGGTGTCAGTGATCAGATTAGCAGACATTTCCAAAATGATGTGTTCTATCTTATCTACTTCAGAACAGCATAAATTTCATATACTATATCCTCACAAGAACTCTATTAGATAGGCTAAATGAATAGCAACATTCCCTAGTCACAAAGTAGGTTTTATGTATACAGGCTGTCTTGACAGCATTATGGGCCTCAGGCAAAGCAGTGTACTGGGGCCCCTACGACAACTACTCACAGGAATAAAAATGTAAATGGTTGATAAAATTAACCTTATTTATTTATTTGCATGTTAGTATTAATAAAAATACTGTAAAATATAATAAATATGTTACTGTATTTATATGATACAAGGTGCATTGAAGGGTTAACATACACAGATTAGTATGGGGCCCCTATGCTCATGGGGCCCATGGGCAAGTGTCCATCAGGCCAGAAGTGGGATTCAAATATGGTGGGCATTTCTTGGTGGGCATGGCAAGGGAAGGATACTGTAAAATCTCCAGTCAGAGGTGGTATTTGCCAGTTCTCCGAACTACTCAAAATTTCAGCTACCGGTTCTCCAGAACTGGTCAAAACCTGATGAATACCACCTCTGCATCGGGCCCATGCATTAAGACAGCCCTGTATGTATATTCTTAAAATACCCAATTATCAAGACAATCTTTATTTTGTGGGAAAAAAATTGAGGGGAGACAGACCTCTTTTCTGCTCCTTTTCTATTTTTGAGATCCACATATATTAGTTACATTTATATTCTGCATTTTCAGCTGAACCTCCAAGCATTGTATGTCATTCTGACTATTTTAGCCTATTGAAGCCTCACAAAAGAATTATTTTAATTAGGAATGTCTGTGATATTATAATTAACAAAAAAGTCAAATAATAGAATTCAATGACTGATCAGGAATTAAAACTGAAATCTATCAATTTGAGATTAACCTTTTAACCACTATGCCCTAGTGGATCTTAAACCTTGCATAAATCACTACTTGGATTTAGTCTTGGGTTTAGTCTAGTTGGCTAGTCTAGTCTAGTCCTAGTATGATTCAAAAGTGAAGGCTAATGTCCTCCAGGCATTTTAGACTTCAATTCCCATCAACCCAGGCAGGGTATTATTTATGTTGAAAACTTCTGGAGGGCATAGAGCTGCTTAGCCTTCCTTAGAAGAAAAGATTTGAGGAAATGGCAAACTGTTTATATGGTATATTTTTAAGATTAGAATAATAACCCATATCAAAATATAAATATATAATAATCACTCCTTGAGTAGACTGTATTTATCCATAGCACTTACGTCATGCCTGCACTTTGCTGGTCAATTGCATGAATGTATTCTCTCTTTGCTGAAGCCAGGACATGAAACTATATTTCAAACAACATGGTTTGTAAATCACAGTTGGCTAGATTGATAAAATTTGCAAAACTGAAAACAAACTACATTAAAGCTTAACCTATTGTGTGAACAAGCCTTTTGCTTATGTGTGATTTAAACTTATGTCCTAAACCCTTGGACACAGAATAATATCAAATGTTCTTAATAAATTACAAAGAAATATTTTATTATAGTTTTGTAATTATTATCTGCATAGCTATTATAAGTTATGCTTGTAATAGTGATTATTTTCATTACTGAAAGTAATTATAGCTGAGACAAAAATGTGGAAGTTGATGAATTCTACACCAGCAGCTCAATGGTATGCAGCTTATATAGGAGTAAATCCAATGAAGTTCAATAAGTTTATTGATGGATTAGCCTGAGGACATTTGATCAAAGGCAAGACACAAATCAACATTTCTTTCATAAATGAAAGCCATCCATATGTACTCTTTCACTAATGCCAGCACTCTTGCTGATGAATTTAAGGAGTCTGTTAGATGGTTTACCAAGCAGTTATGTAAATTGATTGACAGGTTGGCCAAGTCAGTTTTGCTTAAGGCAAAGATGTGTACTTTTTTAAGGAGAAAAATACTGACAGCCTTAAATTTGTGATTGCTGACTGGCACATAATAATTCCCTATTAAATATTTCACCTTGCATCTGTCCCGGAGATTACTGGAAACCAGCAATTTAGCTCCATTCATTTCCATTTTGAAATTCTTTTGCCACATTACTCAGTTATAATGCTAAAGGGTTTTGTGGCAGTTCTTTAAACAGTAGTCATAAAGCTGTTGAAATTGAAGGATCTGTTTATTGAAAGACTTTTTTTTAATCTCAGGGAGCCAACAATAGATACAAAGAAAAAGCATCTTATTCAACTTATTTTGTTCTGCTCTTTCTAGCCTGAAATACCCATATTGCTCTCTTTTGTCTCCTTCCATGAAAAAGGGGTCTGAGAATCTTCATCTGAGTGCAGTACATAACGGCTTCTGGCTGGGTTCATTGTGCATCCCATAGCATGAACAATTTGTGATTCCTAATTGAATCAAATAATCACCTCTTCTCATTTAAAGAAGCATACAACATTTGATATTTCTTTGCTTGATCTCCAAAAACTGATCTTCATATTATCCTGCACAGCATCAATAGAATTATATGCACTTCAAATTATGTTCTGTGTTAAACTTGGCTCTTTTCTTGCTATTAATTCATTGGTGTCTTGGGTGTATGTGTGTGATTGAATATTCAGGTAGATTAAAAGGATTTGTTGAGGCTTCTGATGCGCCTTGGAAATAGTACATCTTATATTATGGATACAGTGGCTGAGAATAGTTTCTCCCTCCCTCCCTCCCTCCCTCTCCCTCCCTCTCCCTCCTTCCATCCCTCTCTCATAAATACATTTCACTTGTTGCAATCAGCTTTTCCATATCCCCTCAACCTTTTGACTTCTTTGCCCATATTCTTCTTCTCATGCCAGGTCACCATGGAAACAATGCTACCTAACATCGTTTCCAAGGTGATCTGGCACAGGAAGAAAATGCTACTGGAAGGAAGTCAGTGGGATGAGAAGATAGGGAAAAAAAACACCCCAACTACTGACCATACCTAGCATGATATATGTCATTAAAGGAGGGGGCAGAGTTAGTGGGGAAAAAGAAAAATATTCACAATTACATCACCTATAAAATAATCTACACCATCCATTCACCTTGAAATGGATAAACATTAAGGGGGTTTGTGAAGAATATGTTCTCATGAGAATTGCAACTTTCTTCTGTCATTTACATACAAGTAATAATAATCTAAATTTTGCCTGCATAGATAATATGCTTTCCCCATGCTATTTTTATATACCAGGTATGGGAAATATTGTCTCTCAAGTATATTTTTCCTTACAATGGACATTATCCCAGGAAAGTTGAATCTTCTCATTTCTATACAAAAAAGATGGTTTTTAGGGCCTTAGCTATTAGACAGTGTATTAGGAAGGAAAAAGTAAGAAGTGGTTTGGAACATGTTAACATACATTTACAGAAATGAACAAATGGTAATGTTAGACAAATTCAATATATTTTCAAGAGCCCGCTCTCTTTCTAAAATCATATGTGCTGTTTTAATAGACAAGCAAATGCTATTTCCTTGTGGAAGGCCAATGAACTGAAAGTTCATGTCTTTTCATGTGTACTCAATCACATGAAATTGTTTAGTGAAAGCTTTTAAAATGTGACATTTTAAAGAGATTATCATCATCTTCTCTCTCTCCCTTCCCCCTTTTGGTGCAGAAGACTGGATATGCCTCAAGTAAGAAGTGTCCATAAATTTGATTTCACTGATTACATTTTACTTTTGGCTCACTGAAACCTGGGGAATATTTCCAAGATTCAAGCTCAGTAGCAGCTTCATCTTGCTCAAAACCACTTTTAATTATTTACTACATGGATGAAGAACATGTTGTAGAGGTATGATGAGAGCAGCCCAAATCTCAACTGGTTTTGCCAGTACAGTTCCTATTATGAAGCAGATTGGGATTTCTGACTCTTTAGATGTTTGACTGACCACTCATTCATATTTGGAATTACCACAAAATAATGTAAAATTGAGTTTGATTTTGGGTATAAGTAGTGCTCACTTAACAATCAAAATTAGGACTGGAATCTCGGTTGTTGAGGGAAGCAGTCATTAAGCAAGATGTCTCATGACGGTTTCACTCCAAAACCCTAATCCCAGCACTTCTACTTGCAGCTGTTAAGCAAATTGAGTCCTTGGATGCATCAGTGGTCCCAATGTGGCAAAAGGCATGCCCTGGGAAGCACCAAATGCCTGGGGAAATCCAAGAGTATGGTGTAAAGCAACCACCCCCCACATAAAGAGTCAAATGCCTGGGAAGGGTTGCTCAAGAGTTGGGGCAGCTGACACCAGCATGCACCATTCACAGCAACTCTGGAATGGGAAGGCAGGAAGTTAACAGATCATAGGAATAGGGTAACTGTTAAAGCTACTCCAGTCCAAGCCAATGACAGAAACTGAACTTCTCCCAGCATTGGCTTTTTTCATTAACATCAGGGAAGTGCTCACCCCAGCCTTTGCCTGTTCTCCCACCACTAGGGTTGGGTTATTCCCCCATCTGCTCCACTCCTACCTGACTACATTTGTCAGGGACTTTGGATGGTGGATGACTCTCTGTCCCCAGGTGGCCCCACTGTCCAATGAGCTGCCTGTTACAAAGGTAGAAAAATAATAATTGGAGTACACATTGGGTTGAAGTAGTGTATGGCAAAACTAGGTGCTAGAGGGAGAGTGAGAATGGAGGGAAAGCTAAAGAATAACAGAGTAACAGAGTTGGAAGGGACTTTGGAAGTCTTCTAATCCAAACCCCTGCTCAAGCAGAAGACCTGATACTATTTCAGATAATTGGTTATCCAATCTCTTCTTAAAAACCTCCACTGTTGAAGCACCCACAACTTCTGAAGCAAGTCATTCCTTACTTCTAGGTTGCTTCTATCCTTGATTAGTTTCCATCCATTGCCTCTCATTCTGCCTTTAGGTTTAGAATAGGTTGACCCCCTCTTCTTTGTGGCAGCCCCCACTATATTGGTATACTGCTAACATATCACCCCTAGTCCTTCTTAAGGAAAGCCTTTCTCCCAACCTCTTTCCAAAAAGCATTGACACATCCTCTTTCTTTCCTTGCTGGGGCAACAGAGGAGGAGGCTTGGACTCCGGTTGAAAAACTCCACCTCCTTTTCCTTTAATTGGTTTTTGGGAAAATCTCTGTCCTCCTGGATCGCTCTTCCTCCTCCTTTGCAAAGCCTTAGACACAGGAAGGAGAGGGAAGAGAGGTGGTATTCAACAAGTTCTGACCAATTCTGGAGAACTGGTAGCAGAAATTTTGAGTACTCCTGAGAACCAGCAAATACCATCTGTGACTGGAGATTTTACAGTATCCCTCCCCTGCCACACCCACCAAGCCACACTCACAGAACTGGTAGTAAAACAAATTGAATCCCACCACTGAGAGGGAAGACACATACTCATGTCTCAGACATTGCAGGAAGGAGGGGGTGTGCACCCAAAAGTCATGTGGGGGTCTGGGCAAAAGATAGGACAAGCACTATCCCAATCTAATGGAGGCAGTTCAGTTGCCATAACCAGGTGTTGGGAAAGGCTCAGTTTGGAGCAGCTTTAATGGCCATCTCATCGCTTTGGCCTGCTTGCTTCCTGCCTTCCCATTCCAGAAATGCTAGGAGTGATGCAGACTACCCTTTGGCTGTCCTAATCCTTGAGTTAAACTAAACTGAAGCTTCCTAGACATTTGGCCTTCCTGTGCGGGCATGGTTGTTTCACATTGCACCATTAGAGCTTCCTGGGTGTTTATGGGCATAGATGTTTATGGGGGAAGATACATGGGTGGGGGAAGTTGCAGTAACCTTACTGACAGTAAGCAGACTGCCAAGAGCCCAAATGTTCATCATGTAAATGCAGGACTGCTGCAACGGCCATAACTCCAGACACAATTCATAAGTCTCTTCATTCAGCAACATTGTAATGCTGAACAAACAGTCATTAAGTGAGGATTACCTGTAGTGCAAGATGAACAATAGTGTAAATTTTGTTCAGGGCAGATATCACCCCTTCTTTCTTTTTCAGTGTGTCTGCTTTTATACAAAATAAAAATAAGCACGAGCAGGGAGAGGGAAAGTCTTTCCCTGACTTAGAAAACAAGATGCCTGTTTCGTCTATACTAAAAAAAATGGTGCAATTAAGTTATCTGGCCCACAATTTCCAAGGTTTTTTACTAGATTGAGCCTTAGGTAAGTTTCTGCTGTTTCAGACTCTTCACCTGCCCACCCCTATTATCCAATTGATGTGTAAGGTTTGAGCACTTAGGGAACTGTCATATAATTCTGTTTTCACTGTATCTTTTGAAATTGAGAAAGATGGTTATGGTGTCTAGGAAAGGATCTAGAGAGAATGTACTCTTTCAGAAAAATATGGGAGATTGTTTTCAGTATAGTTCCTGCTCTCTTCAATGTATGAAGAGCAAATAATCTGACATATTGATGCCCTTGAAAGCAGAGGACATACTATTGTTTGAGTCCTCAATAATAATCTAGACTGATTATTAGAGACTAAAAAGATTAGTGTCACAACTCAAAAAAAAGGATCTCTTTAGGGTTAGAATATTTTTTTTTGTCCCTAAATCTTCATTGTCCTTGAACCATTACCACAGATGTGCACAGATGTGGAAGAATACATTAGTGTGGAAGAAAGGTAGTTTGGGATTGGGAATATTTTCAGGAAGTGGGAAGGGGGGTGTCAATGACATTGAAAATGGTAGTTGGAACCAGACAATTGAATTTCACAACACCTCTGACTAGGATTGTCAGTAAATTCATAATATGATGCCCTCCCACCCTTCAATAAAAACTGAAAAATTAGACTGCAGTTACACTTCAATGAATATGTTCACTTTACATAAGGGAAAGCTTAATTAATATCATGCGTCTTTTCTGTATATCATTTTATTCCACTAAGAATAAATATTGAACCCAGATATTTTCAAAAAAACTACATTAAGAATTATAGTTTTTGTGATAGACTTTAGTGATTTTATACTGGTAGACTTTAGAAGAAACCCCCACCCCCACCCCCCAATCTACCACCTCTTACAATACTAGACAACATAGTATCAACAGTAGAGACCTTCAAATTTCTAGGTTCTACTATATCACATGGTCTAAAATGGACACCTAACATGAAAAACGTCATCAAAAAAGCACAACAAAGAATGTTCTTTCTGCACCAACTCAGAAAGCTCAAACTGCCCATGGAGCTGCTGATACAGTATTGAGTTTATCATCTACACCTCTATAACTGTCTGGTTTGGTTCTGCAACCCAACAGGATAGACACAGACTTCAGAGGATAATTAGGACTGCAGAAAAAACAATTACTACCAACCTGCCTTCAATCGAGGACTTGTACACTGCACAAATCAAAAAGAGGGCTGTGGAAATATTTACAGACTCCTCACATCCTGGACATAAACTGTTTCAACTCCTTCCCTCAAAATGATGCTATAGAGCACTGCACCACAGAACAACTAGACACAAGAACATTTTTTTTGCCGAAAGCCATCACTCTGCTAAACAAATAATTCTCTCAACACTGTTCAACTATTACAAAGTTTGTACTACTATTACTGTTACTCTTCTCATCACTCCTTATCACCCATCCCCTCCCACTTGTGACTGTATGACTGTAACTTTGTCGTTTGTATACTTACGATTTATATTGACTATTTCCTAGTATGATTTGATTGCTTATTGTACCCTATGACTATCATTAAGTGTTGTACCTTATGATTCTCGACTCTTGACAAATGTATCTTTTCTTTTATGTATACTGAGAGTATTTGCACCAAGACAAATTCCTTGTGTGTCCAATCACACTTGGCCAATAAAGTATTCTATTCTATTCTATTCTATTCTATTCTATTCTATTCTATTCTATTCTATTCTATTCTATTCTATTCTATTCTATTCTATTCTATTCCATTCCATTCCATTCCATTCTATTCTATTCTATTCTATTCTATTCTATTCTATATATGAAATAAAAGCCAATACAAATTACAAAAAATACAAACATAAACATGTCCAAAAGTATGAAAAAGATCTCAGGGTGAGAGGAACAGAAAAAAAGGCAATCTCTCCTTTCATCTCAGCAAGTAAAAAACAATTTTGATAGCTTGTCACCCTCTTAAATAAAATATAATCTCTCTTCACGCCATAGTTCAACTCTTAAATAAAAAGTCCAAATCCATAGACTTCATCATACTTTCTTTGTCAGCAGAATACAGTAAGAAAAAAGAGATATGTAACTATTTTCCTTTTAGCCCTGATCAAATAAACTGACTTTATAAATCTTTCCTGAATTTTTAAGGGCTTGCTTTTTAATCCTTTCAGAAATAGTATCTAGTTTTCTCTTCATCTGTTTTTGAGGTCACTTTAACAAATTTCTTTTGTATATCCAGTAAATAATATTTGTAATAACTTTTTTTGGACATGGTAGTTTGTCCTCTCCAGAGAAATCATTGATGCCTTAGCAAAAGTCTTTTGTACATCTAGGGAAAAATATATCCAAATCGATTTCATGGTTCAATAATTGTACATCTCCTTTAGGGAATAAATCACCCATCAATTCCATTTATATGTCCATATCTTTTTTCCAAATCATTGCTTACCATGGTTAAATCCCCTTTCAAAGTAATTTCATATTTCTATTGAGCCTGTTCTTGAACTGTAACGTCAGTACACTATATCCATTTTATTGAGAATTTTAAAAAATGGCAAAAAGTGTATAATAACTTTTGTTATGGAGATCTGCTCCATTCTCTTTTTTTATCCTCTAGCTTCCTCTGGTGTTCAGCTTTCAAGGTCCCCTTACTATAAAATCCCCAAAACAAACATCATTTTCTCATGAGTAAATTACTTTTAATTAAATTAAAGCTTTAATCCTATCTCAGACTCCTTTAATCGATTGTTAGCTTTCTGAAATCCATAGTTTCATATTTGCTGTACAACTTATGACCACAGTTGGGATCAGGATTTCCATTGCTAAGGAAGGCAGTTGTTAAAAGAATTATGTCCAATTTTATAACCTTTTTTGCCATGCTTTTTAAGCAAATCACTGCAGTCGTTGAACGAATCTAACTTCCTTCACTGACTTTGCTGGCCAGAAGCCAACTGGGAAAGTCACAAAAACTCATCACATGATTCTGGGATGCTACAACCATCATAAATTCAAGCCAATTGTCAAGTAACTGAATTTTGATCACATGACCATGGGGATGCTGTGGCAATAGTAAATGTGAGGATGTCAATCCCGAAATTGACATAAGTATAGCCATTTTAGTTAGTCTTAGTATATATTCTTTTTCTTATTTTCTCTGTGGCAGTCATGGGGGAAAGGGTTTCGGGCTTGCCACATTCCTAAGCGGAGGGGAGGGGAGTGGAGATAAAGAAAGTTGTTTTGGCTAGGTGATCTTTTTTCCCCGTGGGAAATGAGCTGTCCTTGCTTGGGACCCTTGAGGTGCAGATTTATGACATCAAGCAACTTTGAGTTACTTCTATTGGAGAATGTGATTTTGGGGGGTTGTTTCTAACTTGTAATATTGTGGGGTAATTCCGGGTTGTGTCAGATCTGGTATTACCATGGATTTTGCCAATTTGATGCTTTCCTAAATAAAAGAAATCTTTTTTGAAGATGGACTTTGTACTTTTCTTTTTAAATAGATTTCATCACTTGGAAACCTGACAGAGGACTGGTTGTAAATCACTACTTTTAGTGCCGTTGTAACTTTGAATAGTAAATAATCAAATGGTTGGAAGTCGAAGACTACCTCTTTAGTTCAGAAATGTATATATTTGAAAGATGTATAAAAATATCGTATTTGCATCATCTTCTGCTAAGGGGGAGGGGACTCCCCAATGAATAGAGGAAACCGTGTCAATTTGAAGGGTCAATCTTTCAAACAGCTATAATAAATCCAAAAGGTTTTTATGAAATGAGGTTTGATCAATCGTATTGTCCAGAGAAGGCTGTGTGGCAAGGTAAATTTGGTGGAATCCCAACTCACGGATATTCAACACCTACACTACACACAGAATGGCAGTTTCCGTGGTCTACTCATGAGTAGCAGCTGTCTGGAAATCTGGACTATCTCAACAATTCCTTCTTCCTCTGGAGAGATTTCACTGACCTGCATCCAGCATGTGCAATTTCCTCACAAATGTGATCCTGGACATCAACAGACTATCAGCTCAAAATGGCACTCACCAGTAGTGACCAATCCATTTTATCCATTTTTATACAGGTTATTTGTCATTCATTGAAGAGATGGCAGGTGTATGAGTGGACAGCAAACAGGTAGCAATAATTGACAGAAAAAAAATGTTGAAGGACAATGCTTTGAAGTTTTAAAGCCCATCCCGTTGCCATTGCTGAAACCACATGAGAAGTCTCTTTGGCTTCTGGCAAACATTTCAGGGAGTAATCTCTAGGGAAATGATAACTCCAAATTATGATGGAAATGCGAGTTATCTACAAAAATTGGGAAACTGGTCTTGAGAAATACTTTGCCTATAATTAAAATAATAAACTACTGGAAACTAAACATATTCAGATTTTTTTTTTAAAAAAAATGGCCAAAGTTGTAACAAGATAGGAAAATTACAACTGTAAATTATGTTGCAAGAAAGACACGCTCTATTTAATGAACATGTGTTACTGAAGCCCAGCAACTGAATAGGGCAAAGTTATATTAACTGATATTCATGTTTATATTCAGCAACTGGTATAGCTGAAAATGAAATGGAATATAAGCATTGTGATAATGAATGACACTTTATTTTCTTGATAATAAAGATAACTGATATTGCTCTGATAAATATTTAGGGTCCCATAAAAATGAAATATTTCATTTTCAAGCCGTATATTACAATAATAGTAAATAGCACTAATTAGGAGGCTACCAAAAGTAATACCATTGATAATCCAATCAGTCTGGATTTATCAGAAAAAAAGACAAGGATTTGATCATTTTAATTTGGCAATTAGTATTTTAGGCATCATGCCTGATATATTGGAATCAACTTCTTTAAATAATGGAATGTGAAAAGGCTTTTGATATGGTTTGGACAATATTTTTAAATATGTTGTAAGAAAATATAGATTTTCATCATCCTTTATCTATTAGGTTAAAATGTAGTATATTTTCACCCTGTGACTACAATAATTATAAATGGTTTTGTTTCTTGAAACATCAGTTTATCTCATGGAAGCTATCAACAATGCCCCTTCTCTCTATTAATCTCTAATTTGGTTCCTGAACCTTTCAGTTCACTCATTAGATAATTTTAAGATATTAATGATATGATGGCACTTGATAGCAAATATAAATTATTTCTATGTGCTAGTGATAACATAGCCAATTTGGATAATTATATGCTGTCATTTCCAAAGCTTATTGAAGTTGTACATTAATACAGTATTCAGTTCCATTATCAATTTGAAAAAAGTATATTTTGCAGCCTTTAAGATGTACAATTTCTATAGCCTACTGTAAGAAATTAGGATTTATCATTTATACAGCCTTCAGAAAATATTTTTCTGAAAATATATCATAATAAGATTAATCAAATATTCTAAATATGCAATTTCAACAGACATCACCTACCAAAGAATAGGAAAATGTTCTTTTATATAATTGTGGAATATACGTGTCAAGCCTGAATTTAATTTGGTGGTGGAAACGTATGAATTCAGTTTGACACACTTGAGGATTGGAAGGGAGGAAACCTGAGATGGATGAAGCTCCAGCTAAAACATCATAGTTGAGTGATGAGTCAGCTGCATTCTAAACGTTCCTCAGCCAGGGAAAGCAGGAGTGAAGTTGCCAGGAAACCATTTCAAATCCTGGTTGGACAATGTGACTTATTGTTTTGGAAAAATGAGAAACTTTTGGTTATAGTGATGTGGAAGTCCAGGGAACTTTCAGTACGGTCTTCAACCAGTTAGTGCCAAGCTGTGTGATTAAATAAAATAGTTCTTTGAGGAATTGTAATGCCTCTGAGTTTGTTTTATGATGATTGCATTACTTGGAACCCAACAATACAGTTGGAATACCATTCTTTGAAAATCAGTAGATCCAAGCTTTAAGAAATGTAAAACATACTTATGATTTAAGAATGAGATGAATTCATAAGCAGGTACTATTTCATATCCATTGGATCCCTCCAATAATGTTTTGAAACAGTTGGATATCAGATTTTCTTGTGAAGCCTTGAAATAAGATTGATTGGTTATATGTCATCAAGTCATTTTCACCTCTTAGCAACCACATTCTGCAGGGAGATTTTTCTCATTGAGAAAACCACATGGATCAAATAGGTTTGATGGATGTCAATAGGTTTGAACTTGTTCACCATAGCTCTGATTTGGTTACAAATCATAGGATATGTTAATAGAATTTTGGAAAGAAATATAATAAGATTTAATGGAATGTTAAGCTATATTCCTCAAACATAGAATTTATCATTTCATGCAGAGCTTTGACTCTAACAAGCCTGGGGCTCAACAAAGAGGATAATCTTACATGAATAGAAAAAAATTATCCTCCTGTTAGCAAGACACGAATTCAAGCTATGAGACTGTTGCTTATTTAAAAAAATGTTCTAAAAATGGAAAAAAAATGAAGCAATGTGTTTTCATATGGTCTAGATTTAATGATAAGCTTAAGGACTGAATTATATTAAATGGATATTATATGGATTTTTTTTTCAATTCCCCACTTCCTTTAGTTTATTTTGATCACTACCAGCATGGGTAGGTTATTTTCCCACTGTATAACTATACCATATCTTTTTCAGTTGGTGGTGTAGTTTTTACATGGTACTATTAAATGTTTTTCAAATTTAAAAATAATAAAACCAGGTTCTTATGCAGCATTAACAGCACTAGAAATCCATAAATCATTTACTAGATCATTAACGTCTCACTCTAAATACAGCAATAATTCAAGATAGAATGGTATTAAAAACATTAGTTCCAGCCTTGGGTGATGCAAATGTTAATTTACCTCAAGTCAAAATATATATTATTGCTGTATAAAAAGAGCAAAACTAAACACAGGGCAAAATAGAAAATCTCAAGTAAAATGAAATGAAACACTACACAAGTATACTGGGAGCATTATGCTCACCCATAACTTGCTCTGTTTTTCCCAGCATTCAACAGAAATATTGCCCCTATTCTTTTGAATGATTATCCAAATCCTTTTCACTAAAAGAAATGCTATCAGAGAAAATCCTCAGTTTCATTCAGTTATTATGACCAAGATTACTCTAAACAGTGTTAAATTTCTATAATCTTATCAGCATTAGATTCCATACAATCAATATATTCAGGGCAATTATATACAGGAATGCTACCCTCCCCCCTTAAGATTATGGATACTTATTTTAAAAAAATATAGGAGACAAAATGCAGAAACACGTTATCGATGGAATTTTAACACATTCCTTCTGTCATGCATATTCTTTCTGTACAATGAAATATATTGCCTATACATTTCATTGTACAGCACTCCCACTGCTCACAGTAAATGCTGATTATTCAAATTACATCATGTACATCATTATGGTAATCATTCAATATTCCTGTGAGGGAGATTAAAATAACTTCCTTGGAGGAAGGGGGAATTAAATATCCTCACCTCCAAATTTTCTTTATTAAAATTTCTTGTCTAGTTTAGAAAAATCCCTTGGGAAAAAACTAACAAATAACAACATATTTCTCTTTTCTAAGAAGTTCCAAAGGAGTGTGAACTAAAAAGGATTGCTTTGTGTTTAAAAGATTTCAAATAACTTGCTATTTCTCCTCAATATAAAGATCCAAAAATCCAAATAAGACTGGCTTATACACTCTGAATATATAATAAACATGCACATTGTGTATGTAGCCATAGTATTCTTTGAACTAAAAGTGTACATGTTCCAAAAATTATAGATTAAAGCAGCTTCTTGCCAAATTTTGTGGCAACCACAGCTAGCAGATACATGTTAAGTTTCTATGTCATCTTGTATAGCTACAGGCAATGGGCTGAACCCCAGTTCTCCAAGGAAAAAAGGGCTTAGATTTACCCTTATCTTTAAGATAATTTCATATTAATGATGTCTCCAACTAATTTGAAAAAAAGGTGATAGGAGGCATGTTGGTAACAAGGCACCATAGAATGATTTCACTATACTGATTTCTTCACACTGGGCACACTTCCTCTTTCCCTGGCAAGATGGTTGGCAGGAGCTATGTTAATTTTACCTGAGCAGTGGGACAGTTCCAGACAGCAGCCAATAGCCTACAGCTATTCCCTGCAGCCAAAACTAGCTCTTTAACATCTTTTTAA